>NW_015662082.1:368732-394425 GCF_001515625.1 Sinocyclocheilus rhinocerous
GAGTAAAAAAAAAAAAAACTGGACCAATAGAAACACAGTTGGAGCAAAACATTCATTTCAATACACGTATACTAACACATATAATGTGTTATATAAAGCATTCTGTAATTGTTTTAATATATACAATACAAAAAAGTTTGAGGTCTATAGGAATATTTAACCCTCTATGGTACAGTGTTGCCTCCAGGCAACACAACATATTTTTATTTTTTTTTTAATAAAATGAGAGACTCATTTAATTGACCAATGCTGTCTCAGGGAAGTAGAAGTCTAATACTAATAAATTAACATATTTAAAAAGTGGTCACATGACCCACAGGGGTCCATTTTGCTTCCACTTTCAGGACATGTGCACATGTCACATGACTCCATATTTTGTCCAATGAACAGTGCATTTTTCATCAATTTCCGTGCATATAATTGCCTACAAAAAATCTTAGTCACTTTCATTGGAAAGTAAATAAGTATTTTCAAAAACTTTACATATTTCATCAAATGTATGTATAGGAAATTACAAAAAACTGCATGTTGCCTCAAGGCAGCATTGTACCGCAATGGAATCGCATAAGGCCATGCAGGCATACTAGGTTAGAATACAAGTATATGATATTTGTAAGGAAAAGAGTTAGAATTATCTAAATGTATTAGAATTTTTGCATGATTTTGTAATGAATTTTCAAGAATAGTAATTCTCATACTATATGTGCACATATTATGATTTGTCTGTTTAGAGGAATTGCTTCCTCAGTTTTCACAAGCAATGAGGTGTCATTAGTGAAGTAGGAGATTTTGCATGCATGTGCTTGTGTGTGCATGTGCATGCTTGTAAGGATAAAGTGCATATTAGGATAAGGTTATGATTATTTTTCATTTTTTACTTTGAAACAACACTGATTATAATGTTTTGGTATGACAACAGATATGATAGTTTAGTTATACTTGTGATCCACGATGGTACAATGTTGACTGAGAGCAACAGCTGGTTTTGAAATGTTATTTTTTATTAAATATGAGATGTGCAATACATTAAAATCTAGATACATCTGTTTGTTCAAGTGTTTGGTTAAAGAAACTGATGTTTTCAATAAATATATTTCTTTTTTCTGCATGAAAATGTCAAATGTTTAAATTTGTCCTTTGTGGTACAGTGTTGCCTTGAGGCAACAAACTTTAAAAAAAATAAAACAATAATGAACATTTTTATTGATATTGTTATAGTGTCCAATTTTAAGTAGGAAAGACATCACAAATATTTTTTTCCTCATTGATATCATATTCCGTACCGTAGAGGGTTAAATGTTTTATTAATATTTAAATATTTAAAAAGTCTCTTATGCTCATCAAGCCTGCATTCATTTGATCAAAAATATGAGATGAAAACTGAATTTACTCCAGTCCTTAACATTTATGTGGAAACCATGTTGTATCTGTAACATTATGAATGTCTTAACTGCACTGAAAAAAATGTTTCATTACCCTAAATTTTTTTAATTGGATGAATGATTCACATCTATATTTTTAAAACTTTTTCATTGGCTCAAGTTAAAAAATTTAGATGTGAATCATTACCCCAAATTTTTTTAATTGGATGAATGATTCACATCTATATTTTTAAAACTTTTTCATTGGCTCAAGTTAAAAAATTTAGATGTGAATCATTACCCCAAATTTTTTTAATTGGATGAATGATTCACATCTATATTTTTAAAACTTTTTCATTGGCTCAAGTTAAAAAATTTAGATGTGAATCATTACCCCAAATTTTTTTAATTGGATGAATGATTCACATCTATATTTTTAAAACTTTTTCATTGGCTCAAGTTAAAAAATTTAGATGTGAATCATTACCCCAAATTTTTTTAATTGGATGAATGATTCACATCTATATTTTTAAAACTTTTTCATTGGCTCAAGTTAAAAAATTTAGATGTGAATCATTACCCCAAATTTTTTTAATTGGATGAATGAAACATTTTTTTCAGTGTGTCATTTTTGATCAAATTAATGCATCACTGCTGAATAATACTATTAATTTTTTTTTCAACAATAAATAAATAAAATAAAAATAACCCCAGACTTTTGAATGATTCTGTATCTGTATTCCCTTTTCTCTCTATTACCATATAGTTATTACACTCTCCTAAATATTCTTAATTCCTAATCACATTTAATGGAAGACTCTTAGGTATAGAATATGACTGTTGTTGTAATCTAAAACAGAAAATTTATTGCTCGAGGACTTGACATATGCAGTTTATTTAGCATGTGCCTGTGGGAAAGAAAAAGGGAGAGAGAGAAAGCTAGTGAGATGCAATTATGTGGGCCTGAAGTGATAGCTGATATCATCTAATCAAAGCGGTAAAATAAGAAGGGCAGGGCTCAGCTCCACAGTTGCCCAGAAGGAAAACTTAGCATTTCTCAGAGGAGGAAGAGAGCGAGAAATTGCTCTTACAGCTCACAGATGGGAATGAAGGGGAAAACAATTCTGATAGAGAGAAAAAGGGGGCTAGGAGTTTGAACATTCTCCCCACATCTATTTATTTAGAAAATAAACCATTGTGTCATTCAGTTATTCTAAGCTTTGCGGTGGCCAGCGTTCAGCCCCACAGTGATCGTTTAAAAAAAAAAAAGTGGCCCCATAACACATCAGAGGCCACAGGCGCATGATGTACCTAAAGGGGGAATCATGCTAAAGGTTTTGCATTACCTGCCTACATTGTTCTTTACGTCTCCATATCCAGACAGGTCAGGCCAGGCTTTTTGCAACAACTGGGGGCAAGAGGGTCAAAGGATAGGGTGATTGTGGAGGCGGAGTCCTGCATGCCAATTTTGACACTTACCCTTTACCATCACAAGGTTACTAAAGGTTCGGCAAGCTTGTGTTTTACAAGCTATGGCTCTTTGAAATACCAATACAGGGCCAATATGACAAGGTGTTTGAAACGGGCTTAAGAAATCCAGAGAACATTTTCCCACCATAGCCACAGCTTGACAGGTGTGGTTATATTTTATTTGGCTGTGAATATTTTATACTCTCTCAACTAATATGCTTTTGAAGTATTTGTGTAATGAATGCATCTTGCCAAAAATATCAACAAATAGGCGAATTAACTATTATGAAAGAATAGCAGAGCAGAACATAATTGCATGTGGGTGTGGGAAACAACATGGGCCAATATTTTAGTGCATGTTTTAAGAAATTACTCATCTGAATTATTTGTACACCTGACCTCATATCCAAAGTTTTAAGTCTGAATGAACAAGTCTTACATCTGCATTTGCGTGACTTTAGCATTGCTCTTTGATTTCTAAAAATCATTAATGCCCATAAAGAACGTTTGTGGTTGCCACTCGTTTTTACTGTCAGGCTTTATTGTGTCTCATGCAGTAAAATTCTTCCATGCTGCACTCCATGTTTGTTGGATTACGGTTATGTCTGTGAGGGGCTATGTCTTTATTGACTGGCCCCATATGCACACATGGCATTCTTCCCCTCTTTGCAATGGTATGATGGGCCCTTAGACCTGAATAAATAGTCACTTATAGTATGGAAAGGCTAGGAGGCCATGTGTTGGAACAGCTGGTCTGTCTGTGTGCGTGTGTGTGCGTGCTGATCAAGGGCGTTGACATGGCCATGGGTTCAAACAGGACTTGGCAAGATATCTGTCCTCTTATCTGGTGTCAGTCAGAAGAATGGTGCTGGAATGGAATGAGAGTGAATGAGGTTTTTAGTCAACATCCTCCCTGACTGCGATATTGATGTTTGGATTCCAAAGGACACTCCACATAGATACAGATTATACTCCCTGAAAAGCTCAATGCCTTTGTATTGGGTTTTGGCTTTGTATTATTCATGACAAAGAATGGTGAAGCACAGATATGTCCAGATTAAAAAGATTGTGTTTTTAAAAAAATGAACAATATAAACCAGTACTGCTTATGTTGCATTTTAAAGTTTATTTCTTAATCGACTTCAGCAGCAGTTCATTTCTAAATAGTTCTGGACAACAGTATAGGGCAGCTGTCTATATCTCTATCATGCCGCTAACAACAGTTGTTGGTTTGTTTAGAGCCCCAATAAAACCAAAAGCAGCTGTGCTGCCACAACTTCCTGTAGGAATGTTATTATAATTTCGATTATAATTTGGAACCAATCCTATAAGAACCCGCTAAAAATCAATTAGGATCTAACTGTATAAACTGAAATGTTCTTTTTTTTCTGTTTATTTTTGGGAATTTGTTTATCCAGTAAGATCTAAGCAGGTTTTTAGAGGATATCCTATCCAAATAGGATAGTTCCAAAATATGTAAGAAATTCCATTAGTAATACTTTAGTATTTACTTACCGTTTCTGGGCGCTAAAACTGTGCAGCATGTTTGGCAAGAAATCTCAAAAATATTTGATAGCCATTTGACACTGTACAGCATCTTGTTGTCTTCGGAGCCATCGTTATCATTTGGTTTCTCCGTTGTCCTGCGTTTGCCTCTCTCGTTATTTTCACTATATGCTCAAATTGGTGGGCGGGGCTAAACAGGCAATGATGTAGAAGCAGGTGTTGATCATCTTCTGTGAAGGCTGTGTTTAGCCACACTATTACGTCATAAAGTGACATTCCACAACCTGTCGTTTTGGCAGATTGGCTTCAATATAAGCTGTTTTTAGACTAACAAGAAAGTTTGGAGTTCTGAAACTTACAGGATGTTTTTATAGTACAGTGACCTCTTATATGTCAAAAGATCCAGGGAATTTTGATTTCTCAGTTCATGACCCCTTTATATGATTAATTAATGGATGAAAATGTTCAACAATTTTTTTTGTTTTTTCAAAATATGTTGCTATGTTGTAGTACTGACAGCTATGTTCTTTAAAAGAAGTTCATGTTCTGGCTGTATGATTTCAGTGTTTTGCTGTGTGAATATTACTTCTCCACTACTGCCATGATACAATGAAAAAGGGGAAAAAATTATGTGAGTTTATTCTAATTACGGCACGGGCGAGTTTTTGTTTAGGGTCATCCATCAGGGTCAGGAATTTGGCAACAGCACCTCACAGATAATTTTAAGGAATCTGTTTCTCATTAAGGCCTCAAAAAGTGTAAGAAAGGTATTCTTAGATTAGAGCAAAAAATAAAGGCCATGCATATAAAGTGTTATTTAGTTTAAAACGTTTTAAATCGGCAGCTATACAATTCTAATCATAATCTGTGATTTGTACCTTTGTCTTAATGATTGCATGATAACTGGTAACATTTGACTGTAACATTTGACTACAGAACTAAATATTAAGAACAAACAGAACAAACATAAACATACCCTTATATTTTAGAGCGTAGAATAAGAAGAAAGCATTTTCTGTTCATTTCAATTAACCTTTTAACTAATAATAATTATACGTTCTTACAGGAATATACATATCTGTATAAGGGATTCTGTGTGCTTTACTTTTGCTGTATCAACACATCAGCACTCACCCAAAAATTTCCAAAGCCCTGTTAAAAAATGGCATCTTGTTGTTGTTGTGTAATATTTTACTAAAGAATGATCTCATAAACAAATCAAGATAATAATGTTTACCAATTGAAGTTTTCAATTGTAATTGAATTACAATATACAATTTTAATGAGCAAGGAAGGACGTCATTTGTGCTGTGACTTCATTGTGTTTGTCATTAATGCATTATTGAGGCATGTATCCCCATTTAAAGCTGTATGTTGTTAATTTAAATGAATCCCCATTTAAAGTAAAGGCATGCAGCTCTCTCTTGCACAAGCATCTGGCTTATTTAAATTCGGCCTGCCAAAGAAAACAGTTGTTTATAAAAGTTTTAGATCTCCTAAATCTAAATGAAACTGTTACTGAAGTTGACTAAGAGAAAATGGGAAGAACAGTGTTTGATGTCTAAGGGTAAAGCTTGAAATAGTTACTTGTTGCTAAGTAAGAATGTAGCAACTATTATCTCTCGATCAAATCACTGTGCTCACAAGACTTATGACTCATGGGGTATAGAGTAGGGCTGTCAAAATGGCTAAAAAACTAAATTCAAATTTTGTACTTGTGCATGTTTATTCAAAGTAGGGCTGCACGATAAATCGCATGCAATATTTAATGCGCATCTTGTCAGTAAAGCCGCTTCTGTAATCAGCGGTAAATCTCCATCACGTGCGGGCTTTCACATTGAGCAGCATTAACTACACAGAGCCGTTGTTCACAGGCAAGCTGCGCAACACCACGTTCATAATCGCACGATTTTTTGCGCAGCTTGTCAGTGAACAACTGGCTTCAACTGGATAGGCTAACAAAAACATTATAATGCAACAACACTTACATCGTCATCTCATCTCGTGCGCCACTGATAAGGCTGCCTCCTTAACGCACACCTAAAATTCGAATGCAACCTTTTTGCATTCGAATGTGGATTTTTATTTTAAATTCGACAAATATTCGAAATTCAATGTTTATTTTGTGTGACAGCCCTAGTATAGAGTTCCCTATATCCATCACCTGGAACTGGTGCGAAAATGTCAATGTAAGATCTGACCATCCATAACTGACATTGAGTTCATTGTTTAGGGTCAGAAGCTTGCTGCACAGTGGCCTAAAGGTACATTCCTAACTCCAGAGTAGTGTTTGAAACACAAACCCTCTTTGTGCTAGGTGGACCCACTGATCCTCTGTCCTAAGCATCAGCAAATGCCCCCTTTTCATGTTCAAGTGTGAACTTGCATGTTATCATTTTACACATAAGGAGTCCACCTTTTTCAGGGTTCACAGGTATATTTTATATCTGAACAGGGTCGATGTTGCTGCTTTTAGCCAATGTCTCTTTTTCTATTGTAGTTGACTAGACATGGTGCAGTGAGCCAGGAACTATCATTTTCAAACACATTCCTTGCCTGGATCAAGCTGAAATGACATTCCCCAAAATGCATTTTCAATTTGCTGTGAAATGTAAGAATTTATTTGATAAAATCTTGTCTAAAAGGATGAAAACTTATCAAATTAAATCTGGCATGGTAACAGCTTTGTATTTTAGCAAAGGCGAAATGTTAATTATATATCTCTTGAAATAAATCCATTACAGATGCAGTGACATTTGATAAAAAAAACTGACTTTCCACAACACATTTGTTACATTCCTTCACGAAAACCCATATGTAGTTAAGATTAAATGAGCATGCATGGAAACTCACACTTGAGTTGCATAAAGATTGATTTGAGGGTTGACTTAAAACTCATAAACAATTGACTCCAAGTTCAAAATTACTTTACAGAAGTCTTTAGATCTGCGAGGAAATTGTTGAAAAGTTTATGGTCAAAAAGTTTTTAAAAAATTTTTTTTTAGTTTGTGTATTCAGCAAGTAGGCCTATGCATTAAATTGATTGAAAGTGACAGTAAAGACATTAACAATGTCACAAAATATTTTTATTTTAAATAAATGCAGCGCAAAAGAGCAATTTTGTTCAAGAAAGAAATACTCTCTGTGATTAAGTATTCACCAAATCATCTGTGATGCTGCTCAAGAAGGCGTGTCATACATATTCGACAAAGTCTGAGAAAGGACAGAATAATTGGTCGTTCTCACTTTCTGCTCTGAGGTAATCCAAATCTTTTGGAGAGAGACCATTCCTGACCCATCGTGCCCCACCCCCATTCTCCCGCCCCTTACTTGACGTCGAGATTTGCAACAACAAACGGTCTGACCAATAGGAATCCCTCAAACTTCCGCAGGAGTAGAATGGATAAAGCAAAACTAGCGGGTCAGAAAGGGGCCAGTGTGTGAATTTGAACGCCGTGCTTATTATCTGTTCGCGTCCCGATGCGTACTTAATGACGGACGACAAGCGCACGCTCGTGAATGTATCGGTTCAGCCGGGGAAGCGTGATGTTAGTAGCTCGCGAGCGCATTCGAATGTGAACGAGAGACGCGAGAGGACGAGCTGATCCTCACTTCTGCCCACAAAAAAGACAAGAGGTGGAAGGAGGAATCGCCGCACTGTCACACGGACACGAACCGGGAAGATGGAATGAACCACCCGTTTGCTGGAAATAGCACTTTTCGTAATTCAGGGCTTCTTTTTAAGAACATGGATTACAGGAAAATGTCTTTATAGATTCACCGCAATTGTGGAACAAACTTTTTCTTTTGAATGGACCTTGCAAACATGATCTGAGCTGAGGGATTTTTCCCTCACTAGATGCAATGGAAATATGAAATATGCATGCTTAAAACTGACCTGACGCCAGCCAAACGATTACAGACTTCGAAATGGCAACTCGTGCAGGTTTGGTTCGTGGCGCGCGCACATTCATTTGGCCTTTCGCTTGTGTGCTTGTGTGTTTTAGTTGTTTTTCCATCGCCTCCTCCAACCACCACGGCCGTCGGTTGATCTGCTGGCAAGCGATATTGAACTGCCAGTCGGAGCCAGAGTGTCATTACGCTTATGACCAGTATTTGCACGCCTGTGACTCGATCCTGAGCGGCCAGAGGAAGAAGTGTCCCAGTCACTGCATCTCGTCGCTGGTGCAACTCAACCTGACCAAGAGCGGCCCGGCGCTGGAGGACTGCAGCTGCGCCTCGGACCGCCGCTGCCGGGAGATTAAACGAGCCATAGAACCGTGCTTACCCAAAACCAGCAGCATGGGCTGCACCGAAGCCCGGCGCCAGTGCGAGAGGGACATCCAGTGCCGAAGCGCCATGGGCGATTATTTACTCCACTGCGGGCAACTCTTCAGCGGCTCCAGCTGCTCTAACCCATGCCGCAATGTTATCGCGTACATGCGCAAACTTCCCAAAGCTCAACTCCTGGATACTTGCGTCTGTGATGGTTCAGAGCGGACTATCTGCGAGTTTATCAAAACTAGTATGAAAACGCTTTGCTTTGACTCTCCCCTTGTGGATGAAGAAGGCTCCAGTGGGTTCGACGATGATGAGCCCGATGATGAGGATTACCCAGAGCCCACGAGGAACACAGGTTCTGCTTTTGTGGCATGTTCTGTTTTGACTGTGGTGGCATCCATTTTGGCTCTAGTGCAGCTTCCTTGATCAATTTGAAGTCGAGTTAATGATCTGCTCCAACGGCTTTTCGGGAATGGTGCATTTAGTCATTTTTCTCCTGCTTCCCAGTTCGTTTTATGGCATGCTGTTTAAACATTTATTCCTTAAAACGATCTAGTGTTTATTTTTATGTATAGCAAGCAATCCAGCAGTGACTATCACTTTCAACTTTTATTAGGTGTTCATTGTTATTTTTTTAGTTACTAGTGTCTATCCCGTTTTTTTCTAGTAAACCTTCTTATCTCACTAGTTACAGTTGCTTGTAATAAGTCAGAGTAGCTACTTTTGTAGCCATAAAATTAAATAAACTTTTGAAATTAAATAAATAATAATAATAAAAAAACATACTGAAAGGTTACCAGTAGGCTAAAAACCTGAAGAGATTCTAACATGTATTTGAATAGCTTCTGAACCACAGCTCCCCATAGAATTTCAATGCAAAAATCAACAATTTCATATCATTAACAATAGATTAGTTACTTGACATGACTTGGGATAGTGACTAGTAGCAAAATAATTAGGAAGTACAAAGTAGGGTTGTGCAATATATCGAAATTATCTAAATATCGCAAATGTATATATCGCAATATGCACATCGCTACGGCTTGCAATATTTGGGGCCATGAACAAAAGACAAAGAGAAAATCACTCACTGCTCTTACCTAAATAACTTTTGTAGCTTAAATAAGAATCGGTGCATATTGAATTCAGAGTAAATACTAAGCAGTGTTGTATTTTTCCTTTGTATTATTCAGTTCAGTTCCTAAACTCATGTTAAAATGATTACACTAATGTTAAAATGACATTTTTATGTAATGCTAGAGTAAAACACTTAACGTTCACTTTCAGAAGTTGTAGGGGTGCTCTCTTCTCACAAAAAGTGAAACATGTATGCTAGTTATACTAGAATCCGAATCTGAATGAGCTTTATTCACCACTTAAGTGCGCAAACACAAGGAATTTGTTGTGGTTTTACAGGAGCTCTTGATACATATATACATACAAATAACCATATAGATATATGACACAAGATAGTTAGAAGTTCACAGAACTGACTCAGCAACAGCTGAGTAAAACTGTTTCATCTGAGCATGTGGCACTTTAAGCGTTATCGTATCGAATATCGCATTATTTAATGAGTTATCGCATATCACATTTTAATTCAATATCGCACAGCCCTAGTACAAAGTAATGAATAAACACTAATTCCTAAAGAATCCCTTGAATTGAAGAAAAGGTCATTGTTGGATTACTTGCTAGCAAATAAAAAAAAAAGTACTAGTAACACAAAAAGAACAATTAGTTAGATTTAAGGCACAAGTGTAAACACAGCTAGACATGATTTTGTTCCAAAGAGTACACGTTAAGCTTTGTGTGACACTGAGGTGCAGTTCTTATCCAGAAATGGTGACATTGTAAGTGTGTTTTGATTCACTATGCAAAGTTACAGATTCAGCGCAGGTGAACAATGCCTTGTCTAATGAAAGTTTTAATTATCAAGCTAAAATTCTGATTCTTAAGTTAAGAGCAGGGATACAAAGTACTTTAGTTCAGTCAACTGTCTGAAGCACCAGCTTGCCTATTTCAAGTGCTATTTTGTAAAAGACAAATTTATTTCCTTAAAGATATATAAAAAGTTTATTTTGTTATCTAGACATTTTAACAGTGAAAGTTGTAATTATAAAACTGTGCACTGCCAATGTAAAACTAGATATTTTTTTTTAATATGTGAAGTATTTTTGTAAAGTTGCAAATGACTTTGGATAAGTACCTTCTGTAAAAAGTGTTTGAAATGCTGGAATGAATGAGGAGTAGATCTCTATTTTAGCTGGTAACATTTGATACATCTTATAAAAGTCCTAGAGATTCAAGAGAGAGAACTTTATTTTTGTCATAAAGTAACCTTCACAACAAAGGGTGATGATTCCAGCTTTAAAGGGAAGTTACATTTTTGTTGTAATTATTTCTCTTTTAAGATATTGTACAGTGTACAGATTTTCAGAGAATCTTTTAATTGTTATCTAAGATGAACTATTTACTGTGTAGAAATGTCTAAATCCACTGTATGGCTGCCTCAGTGATGTTCTTTTTATAGAAGGCATAAAAACAAAAGTACAAAGACTTAAACCGAGTATGTGTAATTTGTTTTATGTTTGTAAAACTGTTCATATTTCATAGTGTCATTACAAAGTTTCACTGTATCGACCCCATGCATGGATTCCGATGCTAAACCTAGATTATGTGAGCTTGCACAGCACAGCTTTTCAGGAACAGATTAGGTATCACACATAAGGAGCTTGAAGCGCTGACACACGACTTAGCAAATACAAGTGTAAACTCTGGTATTTGGATATCTTTAGAATGTGAACACAAAAAGCGCGAGTTGCTTTTCCCTGGGGTGTCCGTGTTGCATCTGGGCCAAGACAGACAGAGGTTTATTTATTTTTCAATCACTGTGTTTGTTTAAAGGCCTTTGTCTGCACGCCACTACTGCAAGTATAAAGCAGGACTTTAGTTCTTCTAAGCTAACAGAGAAACAGTAGCAGAACAACACAAACTGCAAACTGATTATCTTGTAACAAGTTCTATATTTGAGTGGATTGATCTTTTGGAAAGCCAGCAGAAATTCACTTTCAAAAGGGTTTGGACTGTGTAGGATAGAAGTAAACTTGAACTTTACAGTGTCAGGATTCTTGATGTTACTTTTTCCAAAAAGCAAATTCATCTCTGCAGTATGACTGGTGACCCTTGCTTTAACCATCTTAATAAAGAGACTAAAAGTATGTATCTGGGATAAGTTATACAGCACATCTATCATACCAGCACCCGAGTTTGTCTTGTAAATGGTGAAAGACTTCTAGAGAACTACTCTAATTTGTAGTAAAACATTTGTGCCATTACACTAAACTTCCATTAGAAATTTGCAGCCGTTTTAAATGATAATTTGTCCTATATAGTTGTTTCTTGGAATGTATTAATTGCTGTTGCATGCATTTCCATTTTATACTTGAACAAATTTGTGCCAAGTTCTCTGTATGATATAATGGGTTGCTTGATTGTTGGTAAATGTTTTCCATGAAGAAAAAAAATGACATGTTTGCGGGTTTTCATCTGGGGCTTGAAGGTGCACATATGCATATATTGGTGCCTCCATGTAATTTAATCATGTTCAGCTTGGCCTCTCTCTGTCTCTCAGCTCCACGCTGTTAAAACCCTCCACTCTTATTCTCCCACTCTTGTCACCAGTGTCTTCAAATGGGGGTGATGGTTGCAAAATGTTTTATTAGAGTGGGGACAAGGGCCCTTCAGCCAGCTGAATGGAGGAGAAGTCGAGTGGCACTTTTGTCATGGTAATGTTAAGCACATAATAGTTCAACAGCACCATGTCCAGGCACTTCATTCCTCTAGAGCTCGCTGACACCTCTTCAGAGCCGAACCACGGGATAGCATGTGGGAAAGATCCGCTGGCCCCCGGTCCACATACTCTATGCAGTCCCCACTGCTGCTTATGTACTTCATCATCTTTGGGGGGGTAGTCGAAGACCACGTTTTTTTCCCTCTTGCGCTCAGTTTCAGTCCATGCAATAGAGCCCAGCATGTGCCGTATGAAAGAGCACTCAGAATGGCCAATAGAATGGAACAATTGAAATCGAGCATCTAAACTAGTCATGTCACTGTGGCCTCTTCAATAAAAAGATATATATTTATTTTTTTTTGCTGTAACTCTCCTGCAGTGGCATTGTGGGTGAAAGTGGAGAGGAGACTGCTTCCATGGAAGTGTATTTCAGAGTAATGCGTTTGCAGCTGATGCCTTTAATCCTCCGTGTTTAAGTGTCTGTTTGATGGTTAGGGTTTATATAAGAAATCTGATTTTATTAAGTGAAAGAGACAATACAAGAAATGAAGTGTTTCAGAATGTTGAATTAGGAAAAATCAAACATTTATATTATTATTATTATTATAATTATGAATTTATTTGTAATCATTTTTTCTGTGTTCACATTCAGTGAAGGTTCTATTTATCAAAAATTAAAAAAACAAAAATGTAGTTTTACATTAAAAGCTGCTTCATTATTAATTTAGATGCACCAATTGTCTAGAGGCCGTACACTACACTTGTTGTGTTTTCAATTACCTTTTGGCAAAAAAAAAAAATAAGTTCCACGTCCAAGAGGTACAGGAAAATGACAGGAAACCTCACAGCAGGGCTTTCGAGTTATATTTCAGCAACATTTTGCAACTATTCCTTAGCCCATAAAATTTCAATACTTGTGTCATAGTGCTCAAGCATAGGTTCGACTGAAGAACTGTTGTTGTCAAACTCTTGAGAAATGATGTGATAAGTGATGAGACATGTAGACAGTTGGTATGGCTGAGCCTGGGCTAAGCAATGAAATGGAAGGCATTGGGTAGGATTTAGACTAATCCTTTAAAGGGGTCATAGGATGCCCATTTTCCACAAGTTGATATGATTCTTTGGGGTCTTAATGAAAAGTCTGTAACATAGTTTGGTTAAAATTTCTCAATGGTTGTGTAAAAAACACCTTTTTTACCTCGTCAAAATCAGCTCTGTTTTCAGCAAGCTGTTTTAGTCCATGTCTACAACTGCTCCAGCGGTGAAACAATGGCGGACTGATGACAGCTCACTCAGCGCGGGTCTAAGGTAAGACACCAGTCCAGTCTGTGCTGAAACGCTACTGTCAATCAAACTATTGTGGGAGGGGCTTGTTTTTGTGACGTCACACAGACAGGCATCTGAGATCGCCTTGATTTGAGAAAGGGGAAAACATTTAACCAGATTAAAAAAAAAATAAAATTGACTATTATTTGACATTGAAGAACCTTGAACATGCTAATGTGTTGTTAAATTATTGAAATATTGACTTAAAATCTCAGGGGGTCCAGTAAATACTCAGGGTGTCTAAGGCTAACAAAAAAATGTGAATCTCTTAGCTGGTCACTGCTATGTGCATAGCGTTGAAGATTTAAAGAGATAGTTCACCCAAAAATGACAACATTTACTCATCCTTATGGTGTTCCAAACCTGAATGAATTTCTTTCTTCTGTTGAACACAAACAATATTTTGAAGATTATTGGTAACCAAACTATTGCTGGTAGCCACATAGCTCAGGGTTTCCCAAACTTTAGTTTGCAAACAACAATTAAAGAGAAGTTAGTAATTAAATCATAAAATATAAAATTGCAATAAATTGTTTAAAAAAAAAAAAATCTAAATAATAAAACTTGTTAAAAATGAATTATGACATTCAGGTAAACAAATAAAATTGACTATTATTTGACATCGGAGAACCTTGAACATGCTAATGTGTTGTTAAATTATTGAAATATTGATGGAGGAAACCGAGGAAAAGAGGTTTTCCACTTGAGCCCTGCAGACCTGTTGGTAAAGTAGCAGCGTGTGTGTGTGTTTGTGTTTTTCAACAAGAGGCCATTGACTTAACATTGACCAAGAGTGCTGGGCCTTCTCACTTACAACCACACAATATCTCATTCTGTCAGATCGTTGTCCATTATGTCTATTACCAACACTGAATACTCCAGCTAAGACTCCACTTCAGAGTCTCTCATAAATACGAATAGGAGAAACTTTAAAAAATGAGCATCGAGGGGATTGATCGAGGTAGGAAGGGTGTCCGAAAGAAGAAGAAAACTTGCTGACACGGGGCATAACTTAATTTCCACGGTCACAGGGCAGCTGTGAGGAGCAGCCTGCTGTTGAGGGCCATTTTATCTTCAATGGCTCCACTGACCCTGAAGAGCAACTCAGTCTTCATCCCAGCTTCACTGCTATTGAAGGAAGTGACCAGAAGGATTTATGGGCCTGATTTAAAGAAACAAGTCATCAATGGCAGTTTCCTATTGATCATCCCTCTGCCTCAAGAGAGCAGACAACTGTATGTGTTGGTATGTGTTTTTAGAGATTTACCCCCTAAGGAGATGAAAGTAAACAAGCAGCAGTGCTGTTTAAGAAATGAAAGGCTCGACTGCACAGGGAATGAGACGGCAGTTCTGTGTTTAAATTTTTAGATTTTTTAAAATTAATTTGGATGCTTGTATAAAGAGTGAACAAAACAGATTTTCTTTTTTTTCTTTCTTTTATTATTTGTATTATCACCTCACCCTAAATTTCCAGTTGTGTTTATAGTACAGTTAGTTATGACATAAGTTGAATTTGTTGTGAACTGAATGTGTTCCTATATTGGGAAAAAAATGTAGAAACCATTTTCACTCAGAAATTGCTAGTAAATTTCACAAACAATTATAAAGAAACAGCAAGAAACACATTGAATTAAACATGAAATTTTGAAATATGTACTCCAATAATTATTGTTTTATTTACAACTTTGAAAAAACACACAAACAAACAAAAATCATTCTTTACAGTGCATGCTGGAAGTCTAACCCAGAGCTGTGGTTGTGTATATGATAGTCTGTTTCAACTGAGTATTTGTGTTTAATTGAGAAACAGTTCTTAAGCTCCCTACTTGTTGCGTTAACTTCCCAGGAAACCTACAAACTTTGTTTTAAAGCAACCAATTATGCTTTATTGCCAGATGTCTCAAACAGCCTACATAAAGTCAAGAGAGCACTCCGCAACGGTCACCATGAATTACAAAACAGAACAACATCAAATGATTAATTATGTGCAATATCAATCAAAGACAATAAAATGGAGAACACAAACCGAGAGAGGGAAGGAGTGAAGAAAAGCTTGAACAGAATAAATAATGAAGCCCTAGCAAGGGAGTTGTTAAGAGTTAATAGTCTCTCAGAAACTGAATGGGGGCTGGGGGTTTCACTCTATTAAGTCGACCCCCAGGGCCATGGGCCAAATTGCACCCAGTTGTTTTCCTGAAAGAATTCATCCTTCACATTAATTTCACCCATTATGTTGTCTCTTTTCATGGCAAAGGCCATGCCAGAGTACCCATGGTTTGGGTTACTGATTTGGTACAATCTGAGAGAGAGTGTTTACGTGAGAGAGAGTGCACAGAGGGGTTATAAATATGTTCAAATGGTGTGTAGATTTAAGTGGTTTTGTATAGCGCAAACAAATAGGATAATGAATTCAGTTTGGATTGAGTATTTTAACACAAAACGCAGTAATACATTTCAAACCTAAAGGAGTTTTTAAAGAAGTTCATGATTTCAAATCCACAAAAAGCAATGAACAACAGCAACAAACCAAAAAAAAGAAAAGAAAAAGAAAATCTATGCTTATTTATATTGTTTGTGTTTCTTGTGTTTGTTGACCCGGTCACGATTACTGACATACATCAGGGTTGCACACATCACTCTCAAGCTCCTTTAACTCTCCTATTTATATTGGAATTTTGTGTATTTAAGATATATAAAATTAAAAAAATAAATACTCAGCTTCATCCTAAAAATATTCTATTGAACTTTACTACTTTTAATCTCAACAAGCAATGTTTTTATTCAGAAAGTTCTCTAAATGTTCAGTAAATTTTCAACAGGAAAATATATGTTTTTAATCCCAAGTGCACAAAAAATCTTTTATAGATTTTATCTTTCTGTATTTTTTTTATTTATTTATTTTGTCCTGTTTGTCCTTTATCTCTTTTTAAATGAAAACGTAATCTATTTTTATTTCTTTATTTTTAAGTATCTATCATCTATCTGTCTGTCTGATATATTATCTCTTCACCTGCTTATTTAATTAATTCGTTATTTATTTAATCAATTAATTAGCTATTTATGTAATCAGTAAGGTTTTCTGAACAACAGTTAAATGTCAGATTGACCGTTCTCTGGATCCAGCTGCATGAGGGGTCTTCTGTACAGTAAGGCTACATTCAGGATCTTATAGTGGACAGAAAGAGAGGCAGGAAGTTAAAGATCAAGGAGCTGGGGAAAAAAGGTAGACGTAAGAGCTTTGGCTGCCATGGCCAATGAAAATCACCAGAAACTCAAAGCAGATATGAGAAGAGCGATATCTAGCTCTGGGGCCAGCTGCCTTGAATCAGACCTCCTCCCAATGGGCAACAACTGCAGCAGAGAGGGTCAAATATTCCCTCCATCCTTCCTCACGGACACATATATGGACCTCTTCACAGTTTTTTCACCCTCCCTCTCTCCCTCCTGTCAAGGCAAAATAACAGCCTATTTGTGCTCTCTCTCTCTCTACATCCCCTCAGGACAGGACTGATTGGGAAAGAAAATGTTTGGACTCTAGTCCCCATATTTCTTTCATAATCACTTTCCTTGATAAACCTCCAGTTGGCTCTTTCCCAGACAATGTGCTAACTGCAACCTTTTGTTTGTCCCAAAAAAGTTTTGGAAGATGGCGGTGGCTTCATGCTGCATTTTCAAAACAAGCCTGGAGTAATGATAACAAACTTAAGACCTGTTTATCAGAATTACACCATGTTCAGTACAACACTCCTGTTGATGTGTGAACTGAGCCTAGATATGTTTTTTTTTTGCCTCACAGTTACAAACCAAGTCATTTGTTAACATGTCTTTGGTTGGAGGTGAGTAAGTGAATCATTGGAGTGTACTCATAAACTTTTAAGTAATGTGTTTTCATTTTGATGGGAATAATTCATAAAATATGAAACTTAACTGCTTATTGCCTCCTCCTGTTTTCCAGCATAAGTAACTATCTGGTCGACACTTGAACATAGTAGGTGGTGGTATTTGGGCCTTAATGCTGGTTGCCAGTTGTTGTAAAACAGAAAAAGATGTTGATGACATGGTGTGTAGTGACTACTGGCACACAGAATCGTGTTGAAGGAGATGGCAGACAAAAAAGAGACAGTATCGGCACCCGAGAAAAGTTAGCTCATCAGTGTGGGAGTTTTTTTTTAATTCTGTAACAAAGGATGAGATATTAGACACTCCAGTCTGCAGGATGTGCTGACTTTTTGTACAATTATGATTTTAAATTTACTCTCTGCCTGATATTGCAATAATGTTTTTTGTGAATTATTTTGGCCATGATAATCGTCCAGTGAAAATCTGGTATCTTGACAGCCCTGATTTGTATAAATCAGTGAAACATGAGTGTGCTCTTTCAACTTGTTGTTTTTTTGTCTGTTATCTTACAGCCCTATCGACTTGACTAAGAGAACACTCTTGTACTTTGGAGCCTAACAAAAAATGGAGGAAACAACAGCTGTTGCTTTTACAGAAACCTTTTTCACTGCCCTGCTCTGAAAGTTAAAAGGGCTTAGTCACCAAGGAAACAACCCTCCCCCCATCCCCCATACAGCCACGCTGTCTCTCTTTTTGGAAGGGTATTGGTTTACAGCCCATCTTGGGTTATGAGAGAGCAAATCGTTGGCCTGGATCCTTCAGCCTTCATTATGGCACCTTGATGAAGGACGAAGAAGGAATCTGACACAATTATTCCTACTCTGACCTGCTCTCTCAACACACTTGATGAGCGAGTGGAGGAGGGGGTGGGAAATGAGGAATTTTAATCAGAGATTCTTGACATCCTGCTCAGGGTTCTGTTGCATCTGGGCCATGGTTTTGAGGCAGGTGTGTGTCTTGTGTCCCTGGAAATCTTCAATGCTGCTTTATTAGATTGAGTCACATTACAGTAGGTTAGCTCAGTATGAAGAAGTGCAAGCCCAATGTGATGAATGCTCTTCCAAAGGAGGGAAAGAAAGACAAATAATTTGACTTTAGTCCATTTACCAGACAGATAGGTCAGCATTGAACATACCTGGTTGCATGCCTTAGAGATCTTTCAGGCCTTAATTTTTTGGAGTGGAGTGAACTATTTTGCTTTTAATAGGGAGAATAAATTAATCAGGGTACAAGGTACATATCCTTTGAGGCACTTTTCTAAATTTAAAACACATCATATTATATATATCATATAATCATTCAGAATCACAGACTGTGCTTAAATTCAGAATAAATAGTGCGCCATGATGCACAGCACACTTGAAGTACTAATAAACAGCCAATATGCTAGTAATATGTATGCTAATATGCAACTAGTTAATAGTGAATAGTGTTCCCTAAACTAAAGGGTTGCCGTTTATTTTTTGTGATTTTTTTTTAAGATAAGCCCAAAAGCTAGATTTTAATTAAATGTTTCATTCCATACAGTTCACTGATGGAACATTTTTGTTGTAATAAACTTGGATGTGATGTGTATGTCTAAGTTAGATTTATTATTCATAAGTCAGATTTATTATTCATTTTCCTTTAATCTTTGAAAAGAATTAAAGACCATGAGATCCTACAAATCTTTCTCAAAAAGTATTTCTTGCCAAAGGCTTGAAAGTAATATTACATTGGGGAGCCAATTGCAGTGTAATCAAGTATTCATTTGGCAATTAGTAGTCTGCAAATCATTTTTAATTTTCATGTATTTCTGTCTTTCCTTGTTTGGTTGTGGGACAAGCCACAGCACACATGGCCTGTTGTCACTTCACTGCTGATACATGTTTGGGCAGGCGATGGCATATACAAGACTGATTTCAGTATGCCTTGCCATGTCATTCCTTCCCATGCCTAGCTTTAATTTTCTTCTCTTTAGAGCTGTGAGCCAAACATATGGCCTCTCACACCACTTTCTTTAATTCATTAGAATTTTCTGTAAAATAATATTTGTGTTTTCTGAGAGAAAGTCATTTGTGCTCAAGCACATTCAATTCTTAAAAGTCTAAATGCCTTAATTGGCAATTAAATTTCAGTACATATTTTTTTTTAATCTCCCAGGGTGCAACAGTAGATTTAGTTGGAGGCACCTTATGCTATGAATTACTGACTGTCAATTCTTTGGAAAATCTTAATAACGTGCCACCTCTCAAGGTGCACTGCTTTTGTTATGTTATGGACCAAAGAGCGAGCAAGGACCTGCTAAAACTGCGAAAAGCACCCACAATTCCTCAGGGGATTATTTCCCATTTATTGCAACTGTAGTATGACCTCTGTGTTTTAAAAAGAGATAAACCTCATGAGATTGTCAGGTCAATATCCCATTGCGACCCTCTCAGAAGTTGCCCTTTTCCATTGATCTGAAACCAGCTTATTAGTGTTTCACTCATAACTGTAAAGCTCAAAAGATCAGAAAAGTGAAAGTTGTTTCTGGATCAGTGCAAACAGGGGATAAGAGGCCATGTGTTTTTACACTTATGCTTATTCTGTGTGTCATGCTTCAGAAAACATGTTCATCTGCTTGGTGGAACAGTGCAAGACCCCTGTAACACTAGATTCAACTATGAGTCAGTAAAAAAGGCAATGTGAACATGCTCTCATTTAATGTATTAAATGAGGTATAATGTTGAAATTATATGTTGTTAAAATCTGAATTCCTTTCTGCTATTTAAAACTGAAATTCTGATCCACTTTTTATTTCAAACAAGCATCCACAGTAGAGAACAATGCTTTTAGGACAGAAAGCAAAGGCTATTTTCTTCTTAAAGGCTGAGAGTAGCTTTTCAGACAGATGCTGAGCCCTCTCCACTCTAACGTGCTTATCCAAATAAGGTGGCAATGAACAGGTTAAAGGGTCAAATTTGTTCACATTTGCCTTTTCGTCCTTTAATTTCAGAGCTCTTTCTGGAGCACCTGTTTCGACCCCTCCTTTTGGTTTTCCTAATTTTTGTTTATTTTGGCATGTATCCATTTGCTCCAGGCATTTCACAGCTCGAGCGTTAAGATGGCCAGTGAGATTTGTGGGATGCTTAACCCTTCTGCCCTGAGCCATTGGATTGGAAACAGTTGTGCAGAGCACCAAAACAGCTCACCCCTTAAACAAACTGTTTAGAAAGGAATGATATACTATTTAAAGGGATAGTTCGCCCAAGCATGAAATTACTTTCATCATTTATGCACCTTAAGGTTGTTCCAAATGACTTTTTCTTATGTAAAACACAAAAGAAGATAATATTTAGAAAAATGTTTCAACCAGTGTTGTTTTGGACTGCACTGACTTTCACTATTATGGACAATTTTCAAAATATGTTTTTTGTGTTTCCTCAGAAGAAAGTGATTTGGAATGACATGAGGGAATGAACATTAATTTGAACTTTAATTTTAATATACAGTCAGGTGTCTCTACCAATGGTCTACTTTTGGCTGATAGTGTGAGGTTAATGTATTTTGTCTTTTGAAATGCTTTTCAACCCTATTGGACAATGTTGATCACCGAGGGTTTGTATTTTCATTGTTTTAGGGAAGTTAAATAGAGTCCATTGAAGGAACCGAACGTGTAGAAGTCAAACCCAAGCTAAATATCACAACCTGGCTGACTTATGCAGCTTCTTCCAGTTCTCTCAGCCGTCTCGGTGTGTGTTGTCACTTCGACCTCCATCAAAACCACCACGCTGAGAATTTCCCTTTTGGTCCTCGCATTCACACCTTCACAGTAGGTCATCCCTCCATCTCTCTTTTCATCTCTCTGTGTCCATATGGAGAGTGCAATCCAAACTCCCCCTCAACCTCGACATGGAGTCTGTGTTAGCACATCCAGCTGAGAGAAAAGTCAACAGTCCTTTAATAGTTTTCATGAGGTCTAGCGAGGAACTGGGTGTGTGGGAATGTTAAGGGGGTTTTGCAACTTTGCCCATTTTTTTTTAAGTAAAAGTTTTAATTGTGCATGTTATGTGTCAGGTACAGTGTGTGCATGGTCTTAGCCCACAGCTTCACAGGATAATACTCTGTTAGCTTGGAAAATTCAAAGACACAATCATGTCAATTCAAGCACAAGGAGCAAGTCAAGAGATTAACAAAGCCAAACACTTTGACAGCTATGAAAGCCCCATACATCTTATGCTAAACCCTTGTGTGCCTGAATCAGTATTGGGTAAGTTACTTAAAGTAATTAATTAGCAATTACATCATCAACGTTAAATTACTTTTCTAATTACTCTGTCTGAAAAAAAATTACTCAATAAGTATCATTACTAATTACTTCTAAAAATCCCTATAAACCTTGATGCATAGACAATAGAAATTAAACTCAATTCTTGAGTCAAACATGGAATAGTTTAGCCTTTTAGCTTTAAAGCAACGGTAGTACTTAAAAATTTTAATAACCTCCTTTGGTTAACAAGTAGAATTACTCTGCAAAATATCAGAATAACAAAAAAAGCTTAAGAAAAGTTAAACATTACATGTATCAAGCTGTAAACATTAAACAATGAGTACCATATTACATACTGCCATACATGTATACAAGATTAGCAGTCACTAATACAAATTTTGCCAAATAACAAAAAAAAAAGTAATTTTTTACTGTCATTCATGCACATATCCTTTGTCTGTATTGCCATGCAGTACATGAACAACATTCTGATATTTTATAAACTAAATGCTTAGCACATTATAAACATTGACATCTGACAGTAGATCAGTAAACACTGATCTAAACATTCCTAGACTGTAACATTCATCATGCTGCAGCGTAAACCTCCACACTACTTTATATCTATATTGTATTAGGCATATCATATTTTTATTATCTGATAGCATAAAATTTACATCCCCGTTTCATACGACATTTAGCCTATATGTAATAAAAAGTTGCCTATATATCTGCATGTATGTTTCAACATGTTTCACTCGATATTTTGTTTATTTTACAAAAGCACAATGTTTTGTTGTTATTGTCAGTGTACACAAATAAAAGTAGACCCTTTATTGTTTGATTGATGCCTTAGTCTTATCAGTACGACCAAAAAGGATTGAGAATTTTAGGTTCTTTTCTCTGCAAATGAATGCACCGGCACGCAGATGGTTAAAGAGGCTGCATTCAATTTTACCTTCAGATTTAGATTTCAAATTCAATATTGATTTTAGAACTATTTAAATTATTTACAGTATGTAATGAAATGCTGTTTAAACTCATTGTACACAGTTAGTCAATGACATATATCTGCCCTATTTAGTAAGAATCTTTTTAAATCAGTTTATTCTCTGATCACAGTAATCCCATTTAATGCAATGCAAATATTCATCGAATGTGAATCTTACATAAAACATGAGATTTGTCAGAGATGATAGAGGGCAAAATCATCAGTGAATAATGGCTTAGATGTTTGTCTTTTTTGAAGACAAAAGACTTGCAATATATAGTGAATGAGTCACTATATACATTTTCATGGTACTTTTATTATAGTGCTTCTTACGTGACCATCTTAGAACAGCACAGACTTTCTGAGTAACATCTCTTTTAGTTTTACAGAAGAAAGAAAATAATATGGGGTTGAGTAAATGTTAAAATAAAAAATTTGAACTATTCACTTAAGAAGTATTTATTACGTTAATAGGCAAATTGATGTAATGATTAAAGCTGCAATGTTGCAAAACAAATTTTCTTCCATGTTGTGATGTTGTACATTTGAGTGAAGCAAATTGTCAGAAAATAAAAAAATGTAGGATGGGATTTTGATTCTGTCTATCAGTTGATGATTGGATGGATGCAGATGTTAATGGCAAGATGGCAGTCAATTGTCAAGACTGTCATTTAACCAGAAGATCGGCATTTTGGCGTTTTGATTAAAGGGGTCATATGATGCGATTTCAATTTTTACTTTCTCTTTGGAGGCCCCTTTAAAAATGTGAAGTAAAAAAAAAAAAGAACCATACACATGGATGAATTGTTCACAGTAAGATCGGTAACAAGCATTTAAAAAAAAAATAGATCTGGTGAATTTCCAATTCATGCCATCTGTAAGAACTGGAGTACTGAGACAGAGTGATGACAGAGTCATTGTTATCTGCTGTGGTGAGCTAAGAAATAGATACATTTGTTTTTTGTTAGGCATTATAAACAAATTTCATATTTTGCTGTGTGCTATATCAAGATGTTTTAATACTGCATAAAGCTTGTCAGTAAACTATTGCGCCAGCTGTTATATGTGATTTTAGCGACAGTTAAAATATGTTTTAAATCAAGAATTCAACCGGGGGTCCACGACCCCTAGGTGGTCCGCAGCGGTACTGCAGGGGGTCCACCAATTCATGTATCACAAATAATTTTTTTATAAAAAAATTAAAACATGAGTAAAAAAAAACATCTTTCAAGGACAACCGTTTTACGAATTCCATGTTGAACTCGCATCAATTGGGAAAGCAGTCGTCAGTGAAATGACAGTAGCACAGCAAAAGTTTGGGATTATACTGCTGTGGTATCGTAGTAAACCGAATTTACTTTCACAGTGCAGAGCACAGGGTCTTGTCGACATGATATCCACACGAACGAGCTACAGCATTTGAGGGGGGTTCAAGTTTTCAAGGAATGTCCATGCAGAACATAGGCAGGCATTATGCAAATATGGTAACTTGTGACGTGTGAACTTCACGGAAATGGGATTCAAATTTTAAATGATTTGTTTAAGCAATTCAGAGTGGATTCTTTTGAGAGAATAACTTTATGATGCACTTTCAGCTTTACAACTTTGTAAACTGTTTACATTCACATACAGCTATGTTACACACTGCGTGAACGGTAATTTTCAAAAATCCATAATAGGGGCAGTTTAATTATAGTAATTTAATTTAATTATAGTATTTTGAGATTATGAATAAAACTGAATGGCATGTTCAATGGCATGTTCATTCAGTAATGTCATTACTTTATGTTTGTTTATTGTAATTACATCAGTGACCTGACAAGCATTAAGGCATCATTCACAAATGAATGTGTTCATGTAATGGTTCAGTAACTGTACTAAACAAATTTCACACTTTACAATGCATTAACAGTACATGGTTAACAGACCGACTCTCGACCACACGTTTGAGTAATCGGGTAGCCACAGCCTGTGAGCACCGTGTGCTGGGTTTATTATTGTTAACACTGAGTGGCTTAAAGAGCTCTCCCTCTGTTTGTGTCTGCGGCGGCCTCGCCAGCTGTGTGGACATGTGGAGGACTGTGTAAAAGAGCATTTTCACTGTAAACCAGGCTCACTATTAAAGATTGTGTGCCAGTGTCAGAAATACATTATTTTATAAAAATGATCTATTTACACTTTTTACATTTACAAAGGCATATCTTTTTTCTTCACATTACCTTTCAACATATACTGTAGTGCCTGCACTAAACCCATAGATAAACCACAATGAAAGATATGAAATGTTAGCAAACAGTTGTTAACCCTACACAAGCTTTACAGGTGTTTTGTTGGTGGTGGTGTTTGGTGATGCTTTGATGGTGATGGTCATTTTTCATTTTCTCACTTTTGTTGACATTTCCCTTCCAGGCCCTGCTTAATTTCTGCCACTTTTGTGGTTAAGTGGTTCATGTTTTTCATCTATTTCTGGAAAATGTATTTCAGGATTTATACACTGAACAAAATTATAAATGCAACATTTTTGTTTTTGCCCCCATTTGTCATGAGCTGAAAATACCATCATAATGAAGACAAATGGTGACTTTAATTATTTAAAAGTGATTTTATACTTTACACTAACATGTCATAATGTTTCCATAGTTATTTTCAGAACTATTGAACAATCTTATTGGGGCAGTTTGTGTTGTCAGTTGGCTTAGAGTTCCCTTTCAGTCGGTCACTCTCGACGTCACGTCGGATGACCGACGAATTGGGATCTCGCTTAGAGGGACCAATCTACTTCGAGTGTAAACTAAACGAGCCAATGCACATTGGCATGCGATTATTGCATCCAG
>NW_015662082.1:395045-403796 GCF_001515625.1 Sinocyclocheilus rhinocerous
AGAGAAAAATAAATATGACATCTGTCATTTAAAATTATAGGCTAAGCAAAATATAAACACAACAGAGTTGAACGTCTCGGTTACGTATGTAACCCTCGTTCCCTGAAGGAGGGAACGGAGACGTCACGTCCCGTCGCCACAGCTCCTGTACCACCGCTGAGCGGCCGGGTCACTGGCTCGGCTCCTCAGCGAAAACCTGAATATGCGCTGCACCTGCTGCCTACTTATACTCACGCTGTGATCAGCAGCAGCTGGATGCAATAATCGCATGCCAATGTGCATTGGCTCGTTTAGTTTACACTCGAAGTAGATTGGTCCCTCTAAGCGAGATCCCAATTCGTCGGTCGTCCGACGTGACGTCTCCGTTCCCTCCTTCAGGGAACGAGGGTTACATACGTAACCGAGACGTTCCTTACTAGCTATCTGCCAAGATGACATTTTGGTTCGACCCTCAGCTTAAACCTCTCCAAGTGCACACTAGAGGCACACATCTTCCCCAGACTTCTAAAAGATCTTGAACATCATCCAAGACAAAACATCAGCTGTCTCAGAATGATCTAGAATAACAGTGACAATAAGAGTTTCTTTTTCTTGACTTTCTTTAGTTCTTTGGTGGTTGTCCATCCATTGTTTATTCAGAGTCTAATTCTAGATTCATGCAGAGTCATGCATAACAATTTACCCTCAAAGTGAACTGGCATTTAAATTATGATTGCTTAAATATGTTTGTTCAGTTAATGGTTTCTGCAGGCCTTTTGAAATGCCACTCGATTATAGATTTAGCTTCTAGTATCAGTTGAAGGGATAGTTATTTTATTTAGGCCTATTAATTTATTTATTTCATTGCAGGTTTTGACATTAACAGAGTTTACACATCCATACAAATTATGCAAGTTGAACATTCACTTTTATGTTCAGCAATGAATAAATAACATGAACATAAAGAATGAAAAGAAAAGGGTATAGGTAAAATCAGCATAATATGATAACATTATAATGCAAGTATTATAATGGAGCAGTCTTTCCACTTTTTCACACTGAGTACCATATTCTCAAGGTTAGTAAAGATGTTTGTTCCACCGAGATAAGTAAGAAAAGGGTCCCATATCTTGTAGAAATTAAAAGGTTTATCTTTCAATGCAGTAGAAAAGGCTTCAAGTGCTTTGGCTTTATTTATCCACTGCGTAATTGAGAGAATTTGGTCTGTTATCCAACATACAAGTATACATTTGCGAGCACAGCATAATAGTATTTGAAGAAGATGAGGCCCTTGGACTTTAAAGGGAGATTCCTGACTTATGCCTAATAGACATGCTTTTGGTCCTACACTTTTAACATCCCTGATTTAAATCCCATATTCCAATGGGTGTTATTTAATTGTAAATTGAATAAAATGTTTAATAATTGTGCAGTGAATCTGTAGATGGATTGAGCTGGATATTGGTTCTTTAAAGGGTCTTTAAAGGGGTCTTTAAAGGGGTCATATGATGCTATTTTAAAGATCATTATTTTGTGTATTTGGTGTAACAGAATATGTTGACATGCTTTAATGTTCAAAAAACACATTACTTTTCAAATACTGTACATTATTGTAGGTCCTGTATGCCCCGCCTCTGAATCAGAGATGTAACAACAACAGACTGCAATATGGCCATTCCATTTGAACTTGAAATCCCACCTTGTGGATTTTCATATAAGTTTCATGTGTTTCTATATTTATGTGATTTATTTTCCACCAATGGTAAGACATTACAAGACATCTCTCATGTGAAATGACTGAAATGCCTTAAAATTTCAGTTGAGGTTTAGTGCTTGAGCTACCACTAATACTAGTATACAGCGATATTAGATGGTGCCATCACAGTTTAATTTATATGACAAATTGGTAAAACCATTACGTCTAACAGTAAATCATGTCATGCATTATGCAATTTTTTAGTAGGAGGATATACAGTAATTTTTATACAGTAAGTTTATGTTGGCTCCCACAACAGATGGGGAGAGCTTCAGTGGAGACAGGTCCAGAACCAAATGGCTGTTTATTTTGGGCTTGCCGCTGAGTTTCTTATCCCTATTAATATTATAACCACAGCTGACCATCAGGAAACATCTGATTAGAAAAGAGAAAAGAGGTTGACAAGGAGTGGAGAAAGAATGGACACAGCTGCTCTGAACAATTGCGTTTTGGTAGTTTATCTTCAGAGAGGATCTGACTAGCAACTATATAGGAGACCTCAAGCCAAGCAATAAGCAACAAACAGGAAGCATGTCTCAGCCAATGCCTGATTGGATAACAGTGTTCAAAGCGTTTGTCTTTATGGCATTCTAAAGGAATAGCCAAGTCATTGTGCACCACAGGGGCTTCAGAGAGAACATGTTTGCCAAGATTGCTGACTTTAGCCTTTAGCCCACGGTGCTGTGCTGTTCCAGGGAAGATTTACACCCATTCATCCGAGTTTAGGGAGAAGGCAGGCCCTGTGTTTATGGACATTCCTGTCCTTTGCAGACCGCAAATGTTTTCTGGCAGTGGCTTTTGGATGTATCACCCTGACTGCATGTGTGCCACTAAATCTTAATCAGCATTCAGTCATTTCTGTCTTGTCGAGTTGAATTAGTATCAGAATGAAACATGATAAATTAAGCATTAAACATTTTTTAATTTAATAATCAAGTATTGTATTTATTATTACTACTAGTATTATTATTTTCTCTCATTGTATAGTGTGAGTTTTCTTTTTTAATCTGTCCTTATTTTGTGATAACATAAAGTTAAAATATAAAATCTCTCTCTCTCTCTCTAATATCACTGTTCACAGTTTATTTATCCAGCTTTGCTATGGTGATCTCGATCTGTATGGCGTTATCTGACTAACTTTAAGAAAGTGTTTATTTAAAACAAAATGTTTATTTGGAGCTGAATGTGACGTTTATGGCTAGGATAAGGCTCATTTAGTGCCAAGCCATTGCTGAGTTTACTTGCTGCCATTGTCCTTCTCTGACACATTCACTGACACTGCTTACACTTTCATGCCAATGAGATCCAGAGATAAGAAGATGGTTGTTGCGACTTGTATGTTGACTTCTCAGGGGCAAAGAGGCATAGCATTCTTGAAGCATCCAATGGACAACATAAAAAATCTTATGGAAATGAAATTTATGACTATTTATGCTTATACATATAATTTTGCTATATGTATTTGAGTGTGTATAAATGATTTCAAATGAATTATTTTCATATTAATATCGAAAGAGAAAATATATGAAAGATTTTTACACGTTCATATTCATCAGTTTTAGGTCCAAAAACAACACTAAAATTAAATAAGAAATTAAATGAGAAATTTGCAAGTGGCCAAGCATATTTAGTTTGCCTTCACAACAGTTTGCCTGCTGCAGTTGATATGTTTTTAGCTAAGCAGGTTAAAAAAAAATGTTTGGACTCAAGCCGTATGAAGCAAGGCATTTATTTTATTAGTTCAATTTCCTCTCTACCACTTGAATGTGTAACTCTATTTTCAATTTCCGTTACACATTCCAGAGCAGAAGACTCTTCTCATATACAGTCTTGGCGGAGGCCCAGGGATCACAGAGAGCAGACGCAGTTCTGAGCTTTCCAGATGCTGGACTTTTATTAATGTCTGGGAAAAAGACAGGGAGAAGGACAGTCATACGTGGAACAATGTACAGCAATGACTGAATGTGGTGTTCAGTGAGGGCGAAAGATGACTCCTTTCCCAGACATTGTATGAGGTACTTTGGATTGTGTGCCTTTATCAATTATCATTTATCATTTTGGTATGGATTGGAGTGATACTAAGGTCAGGTCTTATTTTTACATTTCACTATTATTGAGGAAGATATGAGGCCTTTCAAAGCGGGAACCCTCTGAAATGGATAGTCATGTCTCATTTTTTACCAGTGTGATTGAAACCACAGCCTTTCATTTCCATACATTCCCCAAGGCAAACAACTAGATTTCCACCTACAACATATAATAGAGTATGAGAGGCAGATAACTAGTGAGTGTTTTTTTACCATATCATATTTAACCTAAATATGATATGGCAAGCATTCCTATGTCCACATGCCTGAGTCTGCTGTTTAATTTGCAGAGAAACAGACCTGTTGATTTGTTTTGCTGTGCAACGGAGAAGGTTGCTAGGGCTGATATTACCAAAGTCCCTTTAAGGCAAGTCATGTCACTCGGCGGCCATCTTTGAAACGCCTCTCGGGCATGCAAGTGCAGCTCCTATCTCTTTGAATGGGGAAACATCAAATTCTCCAAAACTGTTCACTAAGCTTACGATTAGATTTCATATTTGAAATCACCAATGAAATCTGACAACAACTGTATCATAAATGTTGTTTATTTTGCACAAATAGCTTTAAAAAAGCGTATTTTTCAGGCTAGACCAGACAGTGCGCATGCACAGTACTAAGCGCATGTCTCAGAACTCTTACTGTTTCTATAGCAACCGGGACTTCTAACGGCAGCTGCAGTGACGCGCTGACTTTACCGATTAGCGATTGGCTCTTTTGCTCAGAAGGCGGGGCTTCGTTCGATAGAGCGGCCATCTTGAGTGTTGCATTTTCCCCCATTCAAAACTATACTAGTGACACGTCTTGGGTATTCTATAGTCTTTGATATTACTCAGCAATGCATTCAAGTTTGCCCAATGAGGAGACAAATCATCTTACACTGCATGCATGAGATTGCGCCAATACACTGAGATACAATGAGAGTGTGCTTGGAAGAAAAGAATATATAAGAGAAGGGGGAATGGAAAGAAATGAAGAAGAAAGCATGAGGGGAAAGAGAAAAAGAGAGAAGACTGAGATTGCACTGCAGAGAAAGGGAAGGGCTGTCCCGCTCCACTCCTCTCGTTTTTATGATCAGAAAACCACAGTAAACAAACAGAGAAGCACATAAACTATTCAGCTAGTAGCATCTCTGCTGTGCCAAACCAGTGGTTTAAAGCAACCATGCCAAGTAATTCACATGCGTAGGAACAGTTATTTAAGCACATTGCAACTAGTAGTCCATAGTAACTGCATACAGAAATGCTGACGACTCCTGCATTTCAAACTTCCTCATCGCTTCCTCTTTATCCGCCATTCAAGAAAAGAAAGAAATTCCCTCTCCTTTCTCAATACTTTTTCAAAACTCTTAACGACATTCTCCTTACCAACTTTCAGCTTGGCACAGGTAGCATTATACGTTTTCTTTTGTAAAATTTCTTTACAAAAGATTGACAGCTCTCTATTGTTTAGAATTCAATGTTACATGGATCTATGTTTACATGATAGTATAAAATTATTCCTAAGTTTCCCCATTTGTATAGATGGTAATGAAATTAAAAGACTAACACCTGTGTAGGTGTTCAGCTACATCTAATTGTTCTGATCTGGAATATATTTCAAAATGGTATTACTGTAGAAATGTTGCAGATAGCCATCTTATTATGTTTTATGTTATGTTAGGTTTTGAACTTAAGTTAAGAGTTTTGAAAAAAAGTATCTAAATGTGCAGACTGGCCTGTAGGTGCTGCAAAACTAGAGGAAAACCAAACAAGGTTTTTCCTTCTTAACAGCAATAAAATACAGTGAGACATATACAGTTATTGATCTTAATTTGATGTATGCCTAATCTATATCATACCTATATAATTTATAATTGAAATGAAATCATTGATTGACAATATTAAGTTAATGTATTAAAACTGAACAAGAAAATATATTTTCATACAAAAATGGAAATTCACCCTCATATTTTAAACAGATGTGCCTTTTTTTATGTGCAAGCTGCTCTTTTTTTTTTACAGTGAAAGTGGATGGGGACCAAGAATGGTCACTTTTGTGTTCCACAGAAGAAAAGCCTAATGGATGTAGAACCACATGATGAAATGATGACAGAATTTTATTTTTGAGCAGAACAACCTTTTATTGTTCAAATGTTGCATATTGGCTTGAGCAGTGTATTATCATCTTTGACAGCAGCTAAACAGCATGAGTTTTGTATAGAAATGTATTGACCTTAAATTATGACCCTAAAATGTCATCCCATGTGAGCGAATAATAAGCTCAATATCCTGAGATCTAATGCATCCAAGATGTCTGAGGTACTGAATTTTCACATTTTATTACCATGAACAAAGCAAAACAAAACACAGGCTTGAGAGTTTTGTAGCCTCAAAAAGAAAATCTATATATATATTTTTTGGAAGTCAAAGTGCTAATACTTAGTCATTCAGGAACAATTTTAGGTGGAAATCATGGCTACATTTGTGAAGGCATTCTCTGTATATGTCTGTGACGTGATGATCATGTCAGAAAGTCCCTCTCCTGCAGTCATTTTCATAACTGTGTCCATATGGCTGGACTTTGGACTTCAAACAGGCCTCCGAGGGCCTTGACACATCTCAAAACCTCAGTGTATCACCCAGGGAAGGCAACTGAGAACAGGACAATACATAAAGAGAAGCATGTGTATGCAAACATTCTCACCAACCACATCTTTCAGACCACAGGGTCAGGCATCCCTCCTTCCTGAACAAATCCTGAATAATTTTGTCATCAACATATTTCCAGATGTTATAATTCATTATTGCATTAAGAAGCCCACCGTTTCTTGATGCTACAGTAATATTTAAACAAAACTACTAAAACATTTTTTACGTTAACCTAATGATTCATATTTTTGAGTCTATTTCTTATTTTGTGGATAAGTGCATTGGTAAAGATGAAATGATGTCTTGTAGAGATCCTTTTTATACTTCATCCTGGCCTCTTATGATCTAGAACAAAGATTTAATTTGCTTATAGAGGATGGATGGATGGATGGATGGATGGAAGGATGGACGGACGGACAGATGGATGGAAGGACAAATAAACAGATGGATAGATAGATGGGCAGAGAGACAGATGGACAGATAGACGGATGGAAGGACAGACAGATAATTGGACAGACAGAAGGACAGTCAGATGGACGGAAGGACAGATAGACAGATGGATAGATGGACAGATGGACGGAAGGACAGACAGACATACAGAAGGACAGATAGACAGATGGATAGATGAACAGATAGATGGACGGACAAACAGATGGACAGAGTGAGATATACACTCTGTTTCTATTCGCATAACTGAACCCAGAGACACAAGTTGTGATATTAGAAGAACAACTCCCCCAAAGCATATTTGAGGCCCTGCCAAAAATATGACCCATTACCTCAACTATTGGAAGCCGTGATCCTAAAGGAGATCACATGGAGGAAACGTACTCACAGACACACACAAATGAACACACTACACATGTACTACTACACACTGTAACCAGAGCTCTGGCAGCAGCTCCCAGCAATGTTTGTTTTGTGAAAATCCTCTTGGCATGTAGAGTAAGATGGAACGGATCGGTCTCATGGTCGCTGAGTTGTGTGTGTGTGTGTGTGTGTGTATGGAATGTATAAGGGTGAAGAAGATAATGATCTGCTCTCATGTCTCACTCATGGCCTCCACAGGGATAAGGGCAAATATGTTTTTAAGAAAAAAAAACATCCATTGTTTTATAATGTACTTACACACATAGGTCATAAATATTTGTTTATTTTTCAGATCTTCAAATGTGACCCTGGAGCACAAAACCAGTCTTAAGTCGCTGGGGTATATTTGTAGCAATAGCCAAAAATACATTGTATGGGTCAAAATTATTTATTTTTCTTTTATGCCAAAAATCATTAGGATATTAAGTAAAGATCATGTTCCATGAAGATATTTTGTAAATTTCCTACTGTAAATATATTCAAACTTAATTTTTGATTAGTAATATGCATTGCTAAGAACTTCATTTGGACAACTTTAAAGGCGGTTTTCTCAATATTTTTATTTTTTTGCACCCTCAGATTCCAGATTTTCAAATAGTTGTATCTCAGCTAAATATTGTCCTATCATAACAAACCATAGATCAATGGAAAGCTTATTTATTCAGCTTTGAGATGATGTATAAATCTCAATTTCTAAAAATTGACCCTTATGACTGGTTTTGTGGTCCAGGGGTCACAAATGTTCTCAGCTGTTTCTTCAACTTTGAGCACTTTTATGTTCTGCTGTTGATTTTTATTAGGAAAAGGGAAAAGTCACCTTATCTATTTTCTAAATGCATGTTATGAAGTTTATTGTGAATGGTTTATCTTTGCATAGATAAATGTTTTGTTTTGAGCTCTGAATTTTTAATCGAAGTGTCTCTGATCTTCTGAAGAAACAACAGAATTTTATTTGGTGACATATATTGGATTTCTCCAATCATTTAGTACACTTAAAACCCACTTCCTTCTTACAGTCAACTGCAAGTCTCCATCCAATCAATAACAGCCTGATAGAACCTGTGTGTTTGTGTGTGTGTGTAATACTAGCTAAAAAGGTCTGTCCACACGAACACAGTTATTTTCAAAACCGCAGCTTTTTCTATGCAGTTAGGCCGTTCGTCCACACGCAAACGCAGCACCAGTTCACTGAAACCGAACATTTTTGAAAACTCCTGCCAGGGTGAAGATTTTCAAAAACTCCGGTTGCAGTGTTACCGTGTAGACAGCGAAACCGGAGATTTTGGCTTGTGACGTAGGAGCATGCACTGTTATCTCCGCCTACTGGAAACTTTTTCAGGCTTCTAATTGGCCAACATGGTTTTACGGTTGAGATTATATCGCCACCTGTTGGTTTGGCATGCTCTTGACCGTGCTTCCTAGCATGCTTTTG
>NW_015662082.1:404034-412221 GCF_001515625.1 Sinocyclocheilus rhinocerous
GAACATTTTTGAAAACGCCTGCCAGGGTGAAGATTTTCAAAAACTCCGGTTGCAGTGTTACCGTGTAGACAGCGAAACCGGAGATTTTGGCTTGTGACGTAGGAGCATGCACTGTTATCTCCGCCTACTGGAAACTTTTTCAGGCTTCTAATTGGCCAACATGGTTTTACGGTTGAGATTATATCGCCACCTGTTGGTTTGGCATGCTCTTGACAGTGCTTCATAGCATGCGTTCGCGTTTTCATTTGGACGGAGATTTTTTTTAAAACGGAAGAAGGAAAAACTCATAATTTATAAACTCATCATTTATAAAAATACCCATGTACGTGTGGACATGGCCTAAGATATTTACATAAAAGCCATTTTATTTTAATTGTGTAAAATATTTTCCATCACAAAGTGGAAATGTTCAAGACCTTCATGGAGAAAATAATTATTGGTTACATTGTTGAACAAAAGGGAAAGTGTGAAATATGAGTTCACTCTCTTATGTGTATTCTAGGCAAGGCAAGGCAAGTTTATTTATATAGCACATTTCATACACAATGGTAATTCAACTCTCCTCTTTTCTGAGCTATTTATAAGGGTCCAAATGAAGCCAAATGCTCTGCTACAAAAGGTAGTGTTTCTGCTTTTGTCTTGTAATTAACTACATAGACAACTTGTAATATTACTCATATTAAAAAGTTGTTTTGTTGAAAGCATTGATCATAGCTTCTCTATACATTTACTTTTTAGATCTACTTTCTCTTTACCTCTATCTGCCTTAAGGCTTAGTTTAGTCCAGTGGACTAACTCTCATCTGGTTTTTATTTTCCCTGCGTTGTCTAATGAAACCTGACCGTTTTTAAAAGATCTAGAGTTATGGGCCTATCAATAAATACCATATTCTCCCTTTGAAGTTGCCTGGGCTGTGGAAAGTGGTAAGATGTCATGTGTTAAAATTATGGCCTGATTCCTTAAAACTAATCTACTCTGCTTGACATGGCCAGGTTTTAGTGCATGTATGCTTTATTTATCTTGACAACTGGCAGGCAAGGCCTTTTTCAGGTTTGCCCAGATGTCAAGTCCTTTTTGCATCTTGCTTAACGTTTTTTTCCCCTATGACCCCCTGAGGAACACTAAAACACTAGAGAAGAAAAAAAAACTCAGAAGAAAATAAGAGAGCAAATATGATGCATGTGCAGCTGGATGACTATTGTTGAGTCATTTAAATTCTAGACCCAATACAATTTTACCTTAATGTATATCAGATGTTTTGCTACAGGTATGAGGGATTCATTTCATTGGTCACTGATTCATACATTCTTCCGCTGGTTGTGCTCATTTTTGCATTTTTTTTTTTTAATGAACAGCTATACTAAAAAGAGTCACATTTTTCCCGATTGATGACCTTCAGGATTAAAATCTACACCAAGATCATGTCTTTCTGACAGTTCCTTGGTTACAGGCCTCCCAGCTGTTTTGGTAAATGAATGATAGTAGCCATGCAATATCAAGTGTGAGAAATGCCAACATTTCTATTACCGCTCAAGTGAAATATGTAAAGTTAAAAGCAAGAGATGAGTAGATACTGTAGGTGCATAAGTCCATTAGGCCATGATGTAAACTTTTTCTGCCCTGCTCTCTTGGCAGATGAGCGGCAATGCAAAGAGTCTGGCCACAGTAAGTCTGGGTTTGTTTACCTAAGCCACTTACTGGTCTACTCTACAGTAAAAAATGTGTAATGGACCTGTAAACCCTTTGTGGTTTACACTTACCACCATTGGAAAAGAAGAAGAAAAACGTTTTACTAAAAAGGTAACACAACATTGTTCCATAATGAAAAATGTAAATATATTATAATTTATTGAAACATCCTGAAGGAACATTTCATTCAAGAACATTGGCTATAAAAATACACTTTTCACAGGGGAAAAGGTGGCACGGCAACACAAGCTCAACTACTGAAAGAGGAACCAAAATTCTGTATGTAGATGATATGATCAGTTTCTGTTTCTTAGTACTGGATCCTTTCTTCTTGGTGAAGTAAGCATGAATTTGTTGCTTGGTACTTTGTTACATCAAGCCAAATGTGTTCATGTTGCCTGGAGTCTATATCGTACCATAGAGGGCTAAATGTAAGTATACTGGCAATCCAAATGTTCTCTGGGCTTCTCAAATGCATGTGAATTTGTGCATTAAAAAAACAAAACAAATTGTAACTTTGTGATCCATGTAATTTCAATGAAATGCACAGCAGGAGGTGATATTGCTCTGTGGGACTGTTCCCACCATTGGGTTTCTTCATGAGGTCAAATCTTAGATTGTCTGATTCGGTCTGATATCCTACACTGGTCTACTCTACAGTAAAAAATGTGTAATGGATCTGTAAACCCTTTGTGGTTTACATTACCACCATTGGAAAAGAAGAAGAAAAACGTTTTACTAAAAAGGTAACACAACATTGTTCCATAATGAAAAATGTAAATATATTATAATTTATTGAAACATCCTGAAGGAACATTTCATTCAAGAACATTGGCTATAAAAATACACTTTTCACAGGGGAAAAGGTGGCACGGCAACACAAGCTCAACTACTGAAAGAGGAACCAAAATTCTGTATGTAGATGATATGATCAGTTTCTGTTTCTTAGTACTGGATCCTTTCTTCTTGGTGAAGTAAGCATGAATTTGTTGCTTGGTACTTTGTTACATCAAGCCAAATGTGTTCATGTTGCCTGGAGTCTATATCGTACCATAGAGGGCTAAATGTAAGTATACTGGCAATCCAAATGTTCTCTGGGCTTCTCAAATGCATGTGAATTTGTGCATTAAAAAAACAAAACAAATTGTAACTTTGTGATCCATGTAATTTCAATGAAATGCACAGCAGGAGGTGATATTGCTCTGTGGGACTGTTCCCACCATTGGGTTTCTTCATGAGGTGTACTGACACAGAACAAGCACTCACAAAAACACACTCCCTAATCCCCACACAGCAAAAAGGGAAGTGTTAAGGCGCTGGCTGCAGCATCCATTACAAGAGAGTGGATTTCACAATCAAAGCTCTCTATTGTTCTTTAGGATTGAGACTGAGCCATGTTAAGATGTCTAATACCATATGCACTGAGGTTTTCCATTCCCAAACACTCACTTTCAGCCAAACCACCTTTTCACCCTGTGTATACCTTAAGGTGACGTGGTTGCAGACATATCACTGCTGTGGGGATCTGTCGAACAGTGTATGTCTTTGGAAGGAAGAATGATATAGGATAACAGAAAAGACGCAAGGATTTGAGGGATGATCTATCATTTTGTATGTGTGCCATGTTGCAGAGGCTTGTGAGGAGTAATTTAAGCAGATACAGTTCTGGGAAGCCAGCACGCAGCTGACTGAAATGGAATCTGGAGTACGGGAGTGTTGCTGAGCAGCGGCGTGGAGATGGAGTTACTCATGACTCCGAGTGGTGTTACTTTTCTGCAGTGCCAGCTGGCCCGCCGTGCATCGGGTAGGCCTTAGGTTACATGGTTAGAATGCAATCACTGCTTGAGGTTATTGGTTTTGTTCAGACATATTTTTCAGGGTACGCCGCATCTCTTGGGCCTAGTGAATTTGAAATAGCAGAAAACTGTCTTGAGATATCTGAAATGAAGCACTTTGCTGGCAGAAATTCAAAATGCTCAAAAATATGATCTGTTTTTCCTTCTGGCTTGGTCTAGTCTCCTCTTGATCGTTTAAAAAGCACAAAGCACATTTGTTTCTACATGCTTATCTTTGACTGATGCATACTGTCCAGTAATTATCTATCATAAAGAGATTATGTATTTTTAAAATTTGTATTATTGCAATGCACAGTTCTTTTGACACATTTTTTTAAAGCAATAATATGGTTTACAGTGAGGCACTTACATTGGAAGGGAATGAAACCAATCTGAAAACAGTCAAATACTCAGTTATGATATAGTGACATGATTTTAGTGTGAAAAATTGTTCTTTTATATCTAAAGTTATATCCATTTTGTATTTATATCTAAAGTTAAATCCATATATCCATGACGAAATATTGCTTAAAACCCTAGAACAATGGTAAAAAAATCAGATTTTAGTTCAAAATCAGAATAATTAAGAATTTCTGCTTTGAAATTCTCCAAAAATGACACAAATTAAAACTTTTTTTGTACGTTTTTGTAAAAACTGCTCATGCTACATGTATGTAGCATCTTTGTTTGGACTGTGATTAAAATGCAGTGGTTGCTTCTAATTTCAAATGGCCAGTTCAGCCTGTAATAGAGCAAATAAACAGCTTGTTCATGTACTCTTTCATTCTTTCTTGTCTCTTGCTTAAAGAAAAAAAAAATCAGCTATCAGAATCAGCCCATTTGCTGGCAATCGGAATCGTCCATGAAAAATCATGATCTGTGCATCTCTAGCTTTTGTAGATAGCCTACTGGTTAGTTTCCTCAAACAATCATAACTTTGACCACTCACAGCAAGTTAAGAGCGAGCAAGTACAGTGGTCTACTTAAACTGGTATGCACACACATAAAAACACATAGTAGACAGTAATAGTAGAATTAAAAGTAGCAGAACAAATTAGATTGCAAAACAAAATGAAGAGCTAGCAGAAAAAGAAAAGTAATGTGAGAACATATAAATGGTGAAAGTAAAAAGAGGAAAAAAGATGTGGGAATGTTTATGAAATGTATTGAGCACATACCTAGCTAAGAGTTCTCAGTTCTAAGAACTTTGTTTAACATTCTGGTAAGGTTCTCTCAGAGGTTCTTCTAGTAACATTAATAGAACATTTGTTCAAAGTTTTCAGTCAAATATTTAATATTTTTGAAAAATATTAACACACAGTTGTTATTTCTACATCGTTCATGGGGTGTTTTTTTTCTGAAATGTTTTAGACATTTGTCTAACATTTTTTTTTAAACATCATTTTTTACTACATGTTTCAGAACATTTAGAGAACATTCAAAAGTAGCATCCCCATGCTTGAAATGATAAATGTAAGAGGTTTAAAAAAAAAAAAAGCATGTTTTGAATATTCAGAGAGGAATAATGTTTGCATAACTTAATGAGAACATTAGTAAAATGTTCTTGAAACATATTTTTGTTAACTGGGTATTGGGTGTTTGTCTTAAAAGGGCTTACATTTCAATCACAGTCACTCAGACATTCCCATGAATATCACTGTGAAATGAGCTAAATACCTGCTCCTATTGTCTTTTCCAGTGGGGTTCTCACGTTCTTTGCAGAATGAGTGAAAGAAGCCATCAAGCTGCCTAATTATGTGACTATATCACCATCTGTGGGAAGGCTGCCTCTGAAGAATGGCCCATCTGTTAAAGACTGTGGCCTGAGGGTCTGGCTGAAAGAAGAAGCTTTGAAAAGCCATGGATCGATGGCTTCATCTCAGAATGGCAGAGAGCCACGTAGAGACCCCGCACAACACTATCCCACCTTTATAAGAGCGAAGGTTAATGCCGGGCCATATGTCATGGTGAGATGGTTAAAAGTTCTGACTGATGTCCAAATGGATTCTGGATGTGCACATTGTGTTGTGGTAGCTCAGAGAAGTTTATAATTTCAAAATTGATAATAATTGGTTTTTACACAATTTGCAAGGCTAGGCTTGTAAATCAAGTCTTTTTATAATGTTAAATGATGCTTCTATTCATGTCCAAGCATGGTGCAATATGCTCTGTAACATATTCTTCTGCATTATTTTATATTACATTATGTGCCACTGAGTAAAATTAGGATTTGCTTGCAACATCGTAACTTTCCTCGTTGGTAAATGAACAACAACAAACGTAGTTTTACAACATTTCTGCTGGCTCTGCAACACAGGGAACTCTGTTTATATGGCCTGAACATATACAATATATATGCTGTAGAAAAAAAAGCTCTTTGATTTAAACTGGAAGCAGATGTGTGTCAATGCCTTCTAATATAAGGTGAAGTAGATGTATTAAAAGAAAATAAGTTTGCACCATTTTTGCTGAGAATCACATAATTAAAATCATTAATGCCTCACAAAAAGGCTAAGCCTTAACTTAAAAAACACAATGCCTCCAGCATGTGAGCCAATCGTCATGCATGAAACTCATTAGATGCAACAGCTTTTCTTTCTTTTCTTTTTTTCTTTTAGAAATGGTACCAAAATAGCACTGAATCTAACAGTCCTCGTTAATAACTTTTGCCTGCTTGGATGGATTGATCTCACCAACAGGCAGAAGACAGGAGATTAATGGAACCTGGTTGCATACTCAATTACGAGAAATGCATTTGTGAAGCAAACTGCCAGTGACTCTAATCTGAGGAATTCTGACTCTCTCCCGAGGTCAGTAATTGGGTGTCTTTTTTTTTTTTTTGCTCTCTTCTCTCTCTCTTTTCTGTCTGCCCCTCCAGCAGGCCTGGACATGTACTGAAGCTCTTTGAAATGCATCCTCCTTCAGGCCAGCCAAAAACATGCTTTCTCAGAAACCAAATGCTCTTTCTCACTCTCAGAATCATTTGGGAATTTGAAGATCTGCACAGTACAAGCTGAAATCTGGGTTCATGTTGCTATTTGCTTATCGGTAATGGCTGTTATTGCTCTTGCATCTTCTGCTCAAAGTCTATTGAACTAACTTGCTTTTCTATCTTTAAAAATATTCAAATTCTCATACTCTGCAAAGAGAATAAATTATTATGAATATAAATACTAACTTCATTGCACATTGCATTCATTAGTACATTTTGATTTCAGTAGATCATTACATATTTAGAATACTATCTGTAATCTTAACCAATAATCTAAACTGAATGTCTTGAGATTATGAGCACTGCTTGATGTGAGATCATGGTAGATCTGAGTCGTTCTGATATCGCCTTTCCACTTCAATTAAGGTTGCCATTGACATCAGAAATAGCTGGGATGCTAAGCAGTTTCAAACCCATAGGAACAAAAACAAAGACACCAAACCCATAAATGCCACAACATGACCTAACAAGTGAGACAAGAACCTTGAGAATGCAGTAGGGTACAACTGCGGAAATGTATATCTACTAACTATGTTGATCAGTGAATTGTTTAGTCAAAGCCACACTCACTCACATACATACACTTAGTTAGTTAGTCACAAATTAGATGATGCCTTTGTTGAGTCCTTATTGTGTCTGAACACATACAACTGCAGGTAGTTTAATTAGTTTTGCTATAATGTGAGTTTTTGACTGACATGCGTGTTAAAGGGAGAATTTTTTGGGATGTGTGTTTCAGTTTGCTTTTGCATTTGTTCCCCATTATACAGGAAACATACAGTACATTAATGGTAATTTTCCCGACAGCTGCATTGAAAGCTAGAACAATCCAGCATGAGTTTTCTACGACTTGTGGGAGCCATGCTGCGCTCACAATTTTTCCCAACAACCCCCTCTGACACCGCCAGCAATTCCTAAACCCCTCAAAGTTCCCAGCCAAAGCAGAGGGAAGAAGGGGAGGAGACAGTGAGAACGCTAAAGCTGCTGTGTTAACCAGCTTACTGCAATTAGAATTTATTTAGGGCTTACAAGGAATCCTTTCACTATTGAATAAATCAGGGCTGATATGACATGGTTCAGGTGGAAGTGGTGATTTCAGCGCAGGTCTTGTCTCCTTGTAATTACCCCTGTCCCACCTTCAGCGCTCTGGGCTGCTGCATAGAGGAACGCCCCTCTCTTGAGCGAGCGCTGGAAACTCGAACCCCCCACTGTCCCGCAGCCTTCACTGTGCTTATAATCATGACGTTAAAAGAAATGTCAGTACACACCAGTGGTTCCATTTGAAGAGGGCAGGTGAAGTGTTCGGCAGATACCTCACTCTCTTAGCTGGCAAGACGCCACTGTGAAGTGGTTTAGGGGTGCTAATTAGAGTTTGTTAGCATGTTTAATTAGAGGTAAATTTCCATGTCATTATCAAAAAGAATTGATACTGGATGGCTTTGGATCAGTTAATTTTTATAAATGTTATATAATTCTATTCCATCCTTTCTAATTAAAACAATATAATACATATTTATGTATTTTTACTTATATATACACTTATATTTTATTTATGTTATAATATTTATCTTATGTTTTGTATTATATGTTTTCTTAAACTATTTTATGCGAATGCAATTTTCCATGCATGAAGCATAGCACTTGTTCCGTTTTATTCAAATTTTTTTTATA
>NW_015662082.1:412254-413770 GCF_001515625.1 Sinocyclocheilus rhinocerous
TTTTATATATATATATATATATATATATATATATTAATGCCACTGTTTGGTGAAGGTAATGGAGTTCCACGCCTAGAAATACGTTGTAATTCCATGGCTTCATCCAGCAAAACAAAGGTACTCTTTCTCTCCATACACCCTCCTATGCTCCCCACCTCTGTGACTACACAGGTCTGTCTGAAGACTTGACAGTCTATATATTAAACTGTCAAAACTCAACCGTTTGTGACAAGCTCTGGTATGAGTCACTGCCCTTCGCAGCTGTGAGAAAATAAAATAAAATAAAAACTCCCGTCCATACTTTAACCTCTGGACAGAGAAGATGAAGTCATATTCATGGGCTTAATTTGTCAACTTGCCACTTCATCTTTTTTGAGCTCAGAGTCCAGGCTCATTTTGTCATTAACGTCCATTGTTTCCAGATGTGACAGTATAATTTGTCCATCATGTTAAGAATGCTGAGTTTGTTGATGGTTTTACTCAAATAAAGTCAACTCAGTGACTTTAAATAAATAAATAAATAACTTTTCATACAGTTTGTTTTTTTATGATAAATTGTTTTATAAGTTTCAGGAAGAGCTGTTTAAAATAAAATAAAATAATTAAAAGGTTTCAGGAGGAACTGTTTTCTTGTTTAATAAAAGGTGCCTTACAATAAATAAAACAACTTTTTTTATATACAGACTACTTTATGTATCATAAATATTATACTATTTTATGTTTATAATTTTTCATAATTCTGCATAACAGCAAATATTTTATATTTTCATGAATCTGTCACCTATGTATTTTAAAACTATTACTGCCTCTATTATTCTCTTAGTATTATTCTAACTCTTTCTGCTTCTTGATCGGCTCACCTGTAAATCTAGTTTGTACTGTATAGTTTATGTAGTTCAACTAACACATTGCCCAAGAGAATTTTCTTAACCTTTATTTGAGGTGTGTAAAAGTGAAGCTTAACATAATCATTACCACAAAGCAAATAAGATTATGGTTGCAAATGCTGGGCCTTTCATATCTCTCAGCAACAGGCTTGTCCAAGGACTGTAACGGTGCAGAGAGACGACTTCTGTTAAGATTGGCAAAGCACCTAAATAAACCACGATGACAAGACTAAGAGCTGCACAAACAAAGGATTAGGTGAAAGATGAAAGGAAAGGAAAACGGATTGTCATTTATCTTGAATGAAATGTGTGCTACTGTGTACAGTCAAGGGATGTAGTGACAAAGGGTTGTACTCTTTGTGGCTGCCATGTGATTGTATGTCATGTTCATAATCATTATGCAGTGTGGATTTTGCTCACACACTCATATTTTGTTGGTAAATGTTTATGTCATTCCAGGTAGACCCTCTTAACTGTTATTGATATGAATTAAATCAGTCTATATAGTTAAATCAGTCTGCAAACTGCATATATTAAGTTTAAATATTGAATAATTATTGAAATATATATATACATACAGGGGCGATTCTAGGACTTTCATTTTAGGGGGGCTCAGCCCCCAATGAATG
>NW_015662082.1:415177-417965 GCF_001515625.1 Sinocyclocheilus rhinocerous
ATTTATGACAAAGAACTGCACAGATGCAGATATTATAACAATCTATCGATAAACACACACCTTGTCCTCTGTTTCTCGCTCTGCGCCGCCGCGGTCTGCGGATTGAAAAAGAACGCGCTGAAAGACGGGGAGGAGCCGATCGAAGTCTGCCGCCGTTATCAGATGAAATTTAAAGGGGACTGAGGCGATCACGAATTCGTGTATAGTTTATGGAGCTAATCGCAAAATTTTAGGGGGGCTGAAAATAGCCCCCCTAAAAATGGCCTAGCGACGCCCATGCATATATATATATATATATATATCTTTATTTAACATATATTATAAATATTTATATATATATCTTTTTACCAACTATAGGCATGCTGCAAAATTTATAGTGAATTTATAATTGCTTATTGTACCTGCAAATATTTTAATTTTAGAGAGTATTCTTATATAGTCTTATATAGTTCTCATGTTATGAGGACCCCGATACTGTAATTATAGAGAAATCTTCTTTAGGGACATTTTAAGACACAAAATAAAAAAAATAGTTTCAGAAAGAACTGTTTTCTATTTTAATATATATTTTATATGTAATGTATTCCTAATATGCTGATTTGATGCCCAAGAAACATTTCAATGTTTCAAACATTTGTGACCCTGGCCCACAAAACCTTAAGTGTCAATTTTTCGAAATTGAGATTTATACATCATCTGAAAGCTGTCCATTGATGTCAATAAGCTTTCCATTGATGTATGGTTTGTTAGGATAGGACAATATTTGGCCGAGATACAACTATTTGAAAATCTGGAATCTGAGGGTGCAAAAAAAAATCGAAATATTAAGAAAATTACTTTTAAAGTTATCCAAATAAAGTCCTTAGCCATGCATATTACTAATCAAAACTGAAGTTTTGATATATTTACGTTAGGAAATTTACAAAATATCTTAATGGAACATGATCTTTACTTAATATCCTAATGATTTTTGGCATAAAAGAAAAATCGATCATTTTGACCCATACAATGTATTTTTGGCTATTGCTACAAATATACCCCAGCGACTTAAGACTGGTTTTGTGGTCCAGGGTCACATTTTTGTTCATTTTGAGAGACATTACATGCCTTGATATGTCATGTCATCTGACAATCAACTGTTGGCATTAATATTTTACTAGGGATTTTTACCCAAAACCTTCTGTAACACTTGAATTGTGTGGTGTGGTCCAAACGAACAGCAGATTTCTTTAACCTCTGATTCTGAGGCGTCTGCTGACACACTGACAAACAGACAAAGCCACACTTCACCCGTGAAACCTGGACCCTGACAGGGCTTGTTTCTACTCAGTCGAGCCTGGCATCTTGCTTCAGGACCTGGCTTTAGGACCCCTGACTGTTGGCCATGGCGTGCCCTCTGAGAAGTAAGACAGTGAGACCTGACAGCTCTGAGGCCGGACCCAGGGACGTGCTGTCACAGTCGCACAATGGAGCTCCGCTGGTGTAGCTCAGACATCAACAACACCCAGCTTCCTGCTGGTGGATTAGAAGGACCACGACTACAAAGAGGCATCTGACAAGAAAGCCCGTGTTAAGTTGGGCATTAAATTTAACATTCGGTCACAGGGTTATAAGTATTCAACGCGAGATCATGAAAAACAGACATTAGTGTTGGGAAAAAAAACGTTGAGTGAATTTTTCTAGGTGCTTAGAATGGGATAATGGTACTAAACATTACAGCACTTGGGGTGCTTCTTACTCTATAGAAATCCCATTATAACCCTCTCAAAAGAACTGCATGGTCCTAATGAAGCAAAAACGGAGGAATGCAGCATTCCCCAAAGGTTCTTGTTTATTCTAAGACAGATTACAAAATTAATTTGGCCTCTTGCCCGTATCACAGAAGTCTAATTAATCCAGGATTCAAGACAGACATATACTTGGATCCAGCATTCGTTGACGATGGGGACTGTAATCAGCTTGAAGCTTCGAAGAAGCAAAGACTGGAATCTCTTCAAGAGTCTCTCCAATGCATATTGGTCACACTGAATACAGACACTGTGCCTCATTAAAAAGAGACAGCAGGTGGGTAAAAGCTGCAAAACCTCTTAACCCAAAGAAAAAAAACTTCTCAACACTTTTACCACACTTAAGGTTTCCTCTGTGGTCACGCTGGTCAGCCTTACGTGCTTTCACTGGCCACTTGCAGGAGAGTCCTGTTTTAGTTTCTTTCGAGTCCTACTCCACAACCACAGTAGAATAACACCACAGAGCCCTGGCACAACGCTGCTGCAACACTCCTCATGTCCAGCGTACTGCTACAGTCATCACTGATCAGGGACTGTGTATGCATTTAACTATATACACTACCAATCAAAAGTTTTAGATCGGTAAGATTTTCAAAAAAAAAAAAAAAAGAAAGTCTCTTATGCTCACCAAGGCTGCATTTATTTAATACAAAATATTTGCAAAATTTAAAAATATATATTTTAATACAAATTCCTGTGTTGGCCAAACTGAATTTTCAGCAGTGTTCAGTGTCACATGATCCTTCAGAAATCATTCGAATATGCTGATTTGCTGCTGCTGAAAGCAGTTGTGTACTTTTTTTGTTCCAGAAAAAAATTAAAATCTTACTGACCCCAAAATTTTGAATGGTACTGTATAATAAACTCAATCCGAGCAGCGGAGTCCTTTGCCATCTTCAAGAATCGGCTAAAAACACATCTCTTCTATCTTTATTTGACCCTCTAACTCCAGCACTCTCTATTCTAATTCTATTCTTTAAAAAAAAAAACTTGCCCCTTTT
>NW_015662082.1:418872-425321 GCF_001515625.1 Sinocyclocheilus rhinocerous
GCACTGGCTACCAATAGCTGCTCACATAAAATTCAAGGCATTAATGTTTGCCTACACTAGCCTCTAACATTAGCTTGCTCTATTCTTTTTCTTTTCTATCTGTTTTCTTTTTATTTATTATATAATTTAAAAACAAACAAACAATAAAAACCCTTGCTACCTGTACTGCGTTAAGCTAACTGAGACTTGTTATAGCACTTGCATATCATTGCTCTCTTGTTGATTTTGATTGCTTCCATTGTCCTCATTTGTAAGTCGCTTTGGATAAAAGCGTCTGCTAAATGACTAAATGTAAATGTAATAAATAATATAAGCTTTCTATTTCAGATAAATGGTGTTCTTTTGAACTTTCTATTCATCAAAGGATCCCGAAAAGAAATGTTTCTTGAGCAGCAAATCAGCATATTAGAATGATTTCTGAAGGATCATGTGACACAAGACTGATGACTGAGAAATGGCTGCTGAAAAATTCAGCCTTTTAAAATTACATTTAAAACTTTAAATAGGTAACAGTTATACATTTTAATATTTCACAATATTACTGTTTTTTACTGAATTTTTGGTTAAGTAAATTTGGAGTTCTCTTAAAAACATAAAAAAAAAAAAAAAACACTTACCAACCCCAAAGTTTTGAACGAAGAACATTAAAAAAAAAAAAAAACACTTACCAACCCCAAAGTTTTGAACGAAGGTGTATTTTAATATATATACATTTAAAAGTTAATATATTTTATTAGAACTTGGTTATTTCATTAAATTGAACAAATCTAATCTGGAAAAAATGAACAGACCTGTGAAACTTTTCCAGGATATGTGGTTTGGTAAATTATTATTGCTGAATGATTCATATCTTAGTAGCATCACCTCAAGACATAAAACAATTTGTCATGTGGCATGACATCAAAAACTAAACTCTTGAGAGGTAAAACAGTGCTCCCTTGAAACTGTCTGCTTGACAAGAATTTATTATTTTTCTTTGATTACAGCAGCTCAGCTCCTTTGGACTGTCACATTTGCTGATATGTTGTCGTTCTTGAATGTGTTTATGTGTACAGAAGGAGGGAGAGTGTCTCATTTTTCCCTGCGGTGAACACTGTTTGGAACAGTGTTTGTGTTTTCTCTTTTTTCCCTCAAATGTTCAAACCACCCTTCAGCACCCGTACAGAGCTTTTACTGTAAATGTCATTAATGGACTATGAGCTCAAACACTTTACAGACTGTAAAACACACATACTGTGCCTGTAACAGGCCAAATCCTGAGGTCACCAAAGCAATGACCTAAGAGCCTGGTCATTGCCACTGAACTGAGTGAGTTATTTTTTTTTTCAGCACAAGAGTCGTATTGATGGTGTTAAGTGGTGTCACTATAATCGAAGTTGAAGGCACTGCTGAATGCACGCAGATTCAAACCACCCTTCAGCACCCATACACAGCTTTTACTGTAAATGTCATTAATGGACTATGAGCTCAAACACTTTACAGACTGTAAAACACACACATACTGTGCCTGTAACAGGCCAAATCCTGAGGTCACCAAAGCAATGACCTAAGAGCCTGGTCATTGCCACTGAACTGAGTGAGTTATTTTTTTTTTCAGCACAAGAGTCGTATTGATGGTGTTAAGTGGTGTCACTATAATCGAAGTTGAAGGCACTGCTGAATGCACGCAGATTCTCATTGAAATGCAACTCACCGCTGGGCTTTGACAGGCTTTGACATGCATATAGGCAAAATTCCTCCCATCAACTCACCAGCATGAAAAATACATACTCAATTTTGTTTGGTTGTGACATTAAAACAGCAATAACCTGCTGAGACTCTGACTGTTTACAATTTTTATTTGGTTGATGCATAAAAAAATAATCATATTATGAAATTATTATTATTATGAAAGAACCTACATGATATGATAAAATACGGCATATATTAAAGCATAATACATATTCCTATTTTTTCATTATACTCATATGAATATTACAATAATAAAATAACATTACATACATTATTTTATCTTGCATTCATTTATTTATATAGTTAGTTAGTTAGTTAAATAATGATTAAAAAGGGTTGTCCTCTTTAAGATATACCAGAACTTAAAACATGTTTGATCTTAGAGATTATATATACTGTACATACATACAGATAGATAGATAGATAGATAGATAGATGGATGGATGGATGGATGGATGGACAGACTAATGCACCAATTACTTTTTTGTGATGAAGTTTGCTTGCTTCGGGCAATGTCTATAATGCAGAAAAGGATTCATTCATAGTTTCTTTGTCTCCACTTCACACATTACTAGAGGCAACTTCCGCCATCTCTGAGGGCTTCGTAATTTAAGGTTAGATAGATAGATAGATAGATGGATGGATGGATGGATGGATGGACAGACTAATGCACCAATTACTTTTTTGTGATGAAGTTTGCTTGCTTCGGGCAATGTCTATAATGCAGAAAAGGATTCATTCATAGTTTCTTTGTCTCCACTTCACACATTACTAGAGGCAACTTCCGCCATCTCTGAGGGCTTCGTAATTTAAGGTTATTTTAATCAGTTGTACTGCTTCCAGATCCCACACACTGTAAAAAGAGCAACTTCAAATAATTTTAAGATGATGATGCATCTTGTGAAAAGGCAAGAACAGAGCAAGCCTTTAAGGTAAATGATCGTGTGTGGCGGTGGCAGTGTGTGTGTGTGTGTGTGCGCGTGCATGTGTGTGAGTATAGTGAAACCCAGGTGTCATATGATAAATTTGTGCTGAAATGTTCCAAGATCATTCTAAAATCCCCTAACAACTGACTAGAAAAACAGTTTACACTGAGGTCACCCTCGGCCAAAACAACAGGTCCAACTTGTTTAATGTTTTTCACGCAATCCAACATGAGAGGAAATATAGAAGTTGTAGTGTGGTTTATGCTTGTGAACTAGTTTTAATAAGGCTTAATGCTCATAGTGAACATTAAGTGTAGTTATGCACCGTGACAACCACAAAGTATTTATGTCAGTCATGGTGTTGTCTTTGAGCAATCATACATGTACTATTTGAGATAAAAGTGTATTATTTATTATGAAAGCTGTTTAAATCATCATTTAACAATCATTTTAGGGTTTATGGAGTTACATTGTCATGGCAACAAAGTAGAACTGAATGGTAACATTTTACAATAAAGTCAGATTAGTTAACTTTAATTAATACATTAACTAACAATGAACGCTACATTTGTTCCAGTATTTATTAATCTTTGTTAACATTAGTTGAAAAATCCAACTAATTATTGTTAGTTCATGTAAGCTCAGGTCCATTAAATAATAGTAACAGATGCAACTTTTGATTTTAATAATGTATAAGTAAATATAGAAATTAACATTAAACTAAATTTAATATATGCTTCAGAAGTACTTTTCATTGTTAGTTCATGTTATCTAATGTAGTTAACTAAAGTTAACAAGTGGAACTGTATTGTAAAGTGTTACCAATTGAGTTTAACTTACATAGAAAGGGTTATCAATTTTGTTCACACTAACATCGTTAACATCCATTTTGTTTGTGTCTTGTTGTTATTTTATTAATTTATTTTAACGGTTATAAATTGGCCCATTGTAGGGGCTTCACTGTAACCCAGATTTGCTTTAAATGGACAGTGAAAAATGTTGTTGTAATAAAAAATTTGCCACATGTGCTGTTGATTGATCTAAACTTTTTATTCAACCTGGAATATTCCCACAAAATGTCCAAATAAAGATGCAAAACTATAGCAGCTATAACTAAAATGTTTGCAGTAGCTTAACATGCTATTTTTGCACTTTTGCCTCTTTTACAAGACTAACAATCGGCTCAAAATATCACAAGTTTTTCTTTAGTGGAAAGCTAGTGACATCTGTTTGGTTATTGGCTTCGATTTTTTACAGTTTTTTCCAAAAGAACGTGAGCGAAAAAGAAAAGGCCATAATGGGCTTGAAACTGAAGCAGCCCAGAAAAGCCTTTATGGAAGTGCCAAATATGAATCATTGTGGTCCGGATGCCAGACGGGCCTCTCCTGTGTTGCTAAGAGAGCCCCCCTCCCCGTCGAGGAGCAGCCAGAGGGGTGGCGAGCGGGGGGCTAAGTGCCTCAGATGGCTGTACAGTTTCAGTTGTGTTAGATATGACTGGATGCTCCTATTCCTGTAAAGGCTACCTGGGTGGTCCGAGGCGGGGGGGCTGGAGTTTAATACTGCCACCTATTAGCTCCAGTGGGCTGTGATTTATGCAGCTGTCAGCTTGAACTTCATCAGGCTTTGCAGGCCCTGGTGAGTTGTGGGGACCCAAATCGGGACCCGAGCCTCCCGGCTCTCTCTTAAGGAGCTAAAGTAAACGTTCCTCCTAAGGAGGGATAAAAAGCAGAGCGAGAGTAGGAAGAAAAAATGAGTGGAAAATACTCAGTGCATACCTCTGTCTCCCTTCTAAAATATGTCCCCTTTTGAATGTTTGGCCTGTTGAGAGGCACAGAGAGAGGGTTGAAAAAAGATGTTTGAAATCAAGCGTAATAATTGTGTTTGTGTTTAGACGCCAATAAATTTATGTGTATGCTTGTTGACATTATACCCATAGCGAGCTTGCACTTTCACAACTTTTTTGTTTTCTACATTGTAGACCATGATGTAGAAAGAAGCAAAAATAAAGTAAAAACTCACAACAAATTCAATTCAGTTCCATTAAAATTATTTCATTTTAGCTGTTTTTTCTTTACATGAAAATTGTAATATGAAATGAAAATGAATGTGTAAAATTCTAAATAAATAATGGTGTTGTTTCGCTGTATGTAGGCCATGATGTAAAATTGAATTGAATTGAATTGAATGATGTAAAATAAAGGAAAAAAATTAAGTAAAATTGCAGAATTCAAAACAAATTTATTTAAATTGTGTTTATTCTTGACAGCTCTTAACATTAAAATTCTAAACTAAAAGAATATGAATGTACAAAATTAAAATGTCTGAAATAAAATTAAAAATCAAATGCTGTTCTTCAGCTGTAACCAATCAGAACAGGACATCACTGGTTGGATCAGCTAGCCAAGAAAGACCAGGGCTGCGTTCCCCGACAAAAACGGTGCAAAAAGTTTTTTAAACGGAAACAGTGGTGCGTTGAACACACTGTTCTGATGACGCAAGAGTTGCAACTATGGCAGCTGAGCAGGCCATGCTTTGTGTTCTTTTTGAAGAATTTTCCGAGCCTGATGAAATCGGTATAAATACGTGTTTAATACTGCAAAATACGCTCGATGGTACAGTCACTGCCCTTGCCCTCCAGAATAAAAGAGAACATCCCAATCGAGTGAAGGGATTTGTGGAAACTGTGGTTCCTAATTATTGTGATCAACATTTGCCTCGCATTTCAGGATGAAAAGACAAACATTTCAGGTGAAGGATAATCCACTTCTTACCTCCAAGCTTATCATTATTGCTGATCACTGTTGTTGTGCTATGTTATTGTAATATTTACCATTATATAATCAGAGGAGTATAGAAAAGTTTACGAAAGTGTCACTCCACAATACAATAGCAAAATATATAAATATGTATAGTATTTTTATGTTACATTAATCAGTGTCTAGCACACCTTCCCCGTTGCACACCGTTGCACACCGTTTCCAGGAAAGATGTCGTTCAAACCGGAAACCGTAGCAAAACGGTGCACACCGGTTTGAGCTTGAACTTGCCCCAGGGGGCAAGTTTTCTCTTGTTTGGTGGGTGTGTCAAACATGTCAGCCCAATCAGCAGCAACGTGTATGTAAACCACGCGGTATTAAAGAGACAGCTTGCACAATGTAATTAACATAACCGCTAAATTCAAATCTGCTTTTGCTGGCTGGCGCTGAGCCAGATACAGAAGTGTTTTTACAGCACTGCGCATTAACCAATCACACGCATTGCTGTTGAGCTTATGAATGCAATGACCAATCAGAGGCGATCAGAAGAGTCATTGCTAAAATGCGGTGTTTTCTTCACTTGCTCGCTGACTGAATACCTTTCTGGCGAATTCTCTCGTCAGAAACAGCAAAGTGCAAATGTGTGTACGAATCTGTAAGATATTAATTTCATAGTGTAAACAGCTTCAGTGATTTTAATGGGAGTTTTTGAGAGTGCTTGAACTAGACTGCCAGTGAATGTTCTTTGATAATGTAAATGTTCTTTGCTCTCTTTCTGTCCAATGAAAGTGTTATGATTAGCCTAACTTGCAATTGTTTTTATTAAAATTAACTTTCAATGTTAAATTCACATTAAATATAAACTCAGTCGTATTAAAAATATGTCAGGGCATGACATCCATATCTGTTAATTAAGTAAACAGACAGGTTTTTATGCATAGTTAATAGATTACATTCATTTGACCATCGCCCACTATAGATCAACATAATCTAGGTGAGAATCAAGATATTTCATGATATAGTTAATGCGTTTGGG
>NW_015662082.1:425872-433501 GCF_001515625.1 Sinocyclocheilus rhinocerous
AGTAAAACAAACCAAAGAATAATCCATAGCCATTATGCGCTGTTTGTTCCACTTTGCAAACACACTAAATTCAAAAAGAAATCTGAATTTATTATACTTTTTCTTGCAGTCTCGTATCCCTTTAGCAATCACAGCTCATGCTCATTTTTCAGTTATAAGTTTACAATTATCTGCAAATCAAATCAAATGATCTGTTCAAAAGTTTGTGGTCAGATGTTACTCAGCATCATTCAGCAACAAATTGATCAAATATGACAGTAAATGCATGCTACAAAAGATTTAAATCATTACCAAATCAGTATGTTATATGATTTCTTAAGGGTCATGTGACACTGAAGACTGGAGTAATGGCTGCTGAAAATTCAGCTTTGCCTTCACAGGAATACGTTACATTTGAAAATATATTAAAATAGAAAACAGTTTTTTTTATTGTAATAATTTTGTACATTGCTGTTTTACTGTGTATTTTTTAAAAATGCAGGTAGGCATACTTTTGTCTTACAGAACCAATATTTTTTGTAGTATTCAGTATTATGATCTCATATAATCATAATACTCATATAATCTGAAATCAGTATTACAGGTTTATCTGTCAAGAAACTCTTTTAACAGGATAGTTCACCCAAAAATGAAAATTCTGTCATCATTTACTCAGCCTTGTTCCAAACAAATGTGAGTTTCTTTATTCCGCTGAACACAAAAAAGTTATTAGTAAGAATGTAGGTAACCAAACAGTTTTTGGTCATCACTGATGTCCATAGTGTGTGTGTATGTATGTATTTAATTGTAAAAAAAAAAAATCTGCACAGTGCAAACAGCCAAAACCTGGATATTTTAGGCAATATAGAAATCCTGGCAAGGACGCGTCCCGTAAAAATGGCCCGTATGGTCACCCTAGTTAACCACATTTTTACAAATATCTTCTTTTATGTTCAACAACTTATTTTTGGGTGAACTATCCCTTGCACAGGCACAGGCCTCAAACATTTTGTCAGTCCAAACACTTTGCATTGATAGATGAGTTAACTGACTGAGAGATGACTGTAATTTGTGTGAATGAGCACATTAGAGCCTGAAGTGAAAGTTCCAGCCAGCCATAACCAATGGTGAATGTATAAATGTAAATTTCTGCTTTTAGACAAGCACTTTCTGCATACATTATGGAAAAATACCAGTACAACACAAAACTCTTGGTCACTCAATACTACTTTAATCACCAATGAAAATAATGGCCTGATCTCACCACAGCTTAATATAAAACATCAGCAACACTATGAAGAACACATGTCACAAATACGCGCACGTGTTTGTTCGTTCGTTTGACTTGAAGCGTGGCTGTGCACCGATCATTGAATGACGCCAAAGTACCGCGCGAGGGATTCGAAAGCATAAGGAGCCGTCTGCTCTGCTCTCTATAGCTCTCGTGAATGTCATACTATGGAAGTCAATGGGGACCAGCAAGGGTTCAGTAACTTGGGTAAACTTGAGTAAATGATGACAGAATGTTTATTTTTGGGTAAACTATCCCTTTAAAAGGCAGCACAGGCCTTAAACATTTTGTCAGTCCAAACACTTTACACTGACAGATGACTTAACTGACTGAGAGATGACTGTAATTTGTGTGAATGAGCACAAGCCTGAAGTATAAGTTCCAGCCAGCCATAAGCCACAACCAATGCTGTATGTATAAACGTAAGTAAGAGGCAAATTTCTGCTTTTAGATGAACACTTTCTGCATACATTTTAGAAAAATGCCAGTTTAGTAATTAATTTTTTTTTCTTGGCATAGTGGCCCTTTCACATAGTCAACAAGTGAGTGTCAACAGAAGAAGCGTTTCACATCCCTCCTCCCTTTATTTTACATGTGGGAAACTGTGTAACACAAAACTCTTGGTCACTCAATACTACTTTAATCACCAATCAAAATAATGGCCTGATCTCACCACAGCTTAATATAAAACATCAGCAACACTGTGAAGAACACATGTCTCTTTTCTCTATTCATTATGAGGAAGGTGTTAGCACTAGCAGGGGGTACTCGCTAACTGGCTCGCTAATTATGTGGCATGTCCTGTGGAGGAGGTTTTGGAAGCTTGTTGCTGAGCACCTGGAGTGTTTTCTGATTGGAGGTTTTCTTGACAAATGATTTATTCCTGTCATGTCATTGGTCAGACCTCTGTAGCCACAAGGCACAAATTAAGGATGTAGTTTCGAAAATGCCCAGGTCATGGGCCACAAAGACTGAGCTCATTTATACAATGGGTCTTTAACAGTGTAAGAGGTCAGGCCATTAATTTGGATTGCCTTTTAGTAATTCAGTGTAAGTTAATGCAACGTGTTTTGGTAAAGCTATAACTTCAGTATATATCTAGAATATAATTATATGTATGCTCTTTCCTTAAAAATATATCAGAAAACATATATTGCTCTTTTTTGTTTTTGTCTGTATATATCCTACATTTAACATTCTCTTTTAATTCTTCAGTCAGAAGCTTTGTGAGGGCAAGTCTCTTGCAATTATATATGCCCAATTTATGATGTGGTGAGCCTGAGTGCAAATATTTGGTTTCACTGTGTTTTATCTGGGGATAAACCCATATTATATACTTCAAAGTTGCAAAACGCTTGCACATGCGTGGAGTGTGATGCTCCCCTCTTCAGCCAAGCTGCCTGTGTAGTGGTTTGCTTAATTTACATCGGGTCATGTGCAGAGGTCATTCTTGTGATTTTGCAGAAAGGCTTTGCTTGAGGTCACCAACAAACTTTCCAGATGTGCCAGAATGTCATCAAACTTGCATAAGCAGAACCATGTAATTTTTTGACATTATGATATTAAAGATGGCAGTTTGGTTTCCCAAGCAAAAACTTAATGGGTAACTCACCATAATTTGGGGTTTTAGTGACATTCGTATATAAAATTCGGAATAAAATAAAATAAAATATTTTTTTACAATTAAAAAAAAAAACTTAAAAAACGTAAAACTTCTATTTCAGTATATTTTAAAATGCAGTTTATTTCTGTGTTGGCAAAGCTGAATTCAGCATGAATACTCCAATCTTCAGCATTACATGATCCTTCAGAAATGATTGTAATATGCTGATTTGCTGCTCAAGAAACATTTATTATTATTATCAATGTTGTGTAACTTTTTTTTTCAGGATTCTTTGATGAATAGAAAATTCAAAAGATCCATATGTATGTGTGTGTGTGTGTGTGTGTGTGTGTACCAGGGATAATGCACCTGATGCATCCGGTGGTTCTTGGCCTCCACATTGTGCATTAAAATCGTTTAATTCACAGCCAGCTGTGCATTATCCCTTACATATTTCATGTAGTTCAAATAACTATTGATATGCATCTAGCTGTGTGAGAATTATTTAAATGCATTATTTTTACTTCTCTTAAAGTTTCGCTCACTAGCTTCTCTCCAGAGGTTAGCTGATGAGCCATGTTGCTGTTCAAGTGCGCTGGAGACTCTTGATCATGAACTCAGGCAGCCCTCGTTGTCCTCCTACACTGAGTTTTGTGTGCAGTAGAAGCTCAGTTTGTTTAGCTCAATGGAGCATTCTAACCCCGTATGGCCAGGTGCACGGTGAAACATATGGTGAGAATCTACCCCAGGTATAGTATATAGTACAGGTATTGTGTATCTACCTCGTCTGTTTCTTCTTCCCCTGTGGCGTTTGTAATCTTGCTGAGTAACACCACCGTGTGGATGTCAGAGCAATAGCAACAAGTGACGTATTTCCTGGCTGTGCACAAACAGCTGTAAAAAATATTCTGAAATTGTGAGGATTTTACAAATTACTGCATAAAAATATATAAGAACACACTCCACTGATTCGTTTTAATTTTTATTAATTTTAAAGTACAGTCAAATCTTTTTAAAACGTTAGGCTAAATGTGAAAACAGAGTGGAATCCACATACATTTTTGGAAATAACATTTGTGTTGGACCATGGATAAAAATAATCATATAAGGAAACAGTATTGAAACAAACATCTGAAAATTAGAACTCTGCTGTTGTCCAAATATCATGGTCCAATTTATTATACATGTGTGCAAAAGAAAACATGCACTGTGCTGTTTGTTATTGCATTTTGAATGAGGTAGAGATGTTATCATCCCTGCGAGCATGATAAAAGTAATGCATACTGAGTTTTTGAACTTCACTTATCAACATTTCAAAAGCATTAGCATGTTTTTGGGAAAAAAAGCACCAATGACATTTAAAAAACAAAAACAACCTGGTTTCTTGTTTTCTTGTGATTTCACAGATCATACAACAATAAAAGAGCATGCAAACAGCAATAGCATTATTTTCTCAAAGTTTCTCAACTTTGCATAGCATAATGACGCATCCATTTGTGCTTAACTGAGGAAACATGTCATGATGAGCTGAGGTCAATAAAACGTAATGCTGTCACATTCCCTGGTGTAGCTATGATCTAAACCTGACATCTACCAATAAATCATTAATAAGATAAGAATACCCAGGTGAGATCATGAAAAATATGAATTTGTATTATTGTGACTAATTAAAAAGTGCCAAAGTAACTTGACATCACAGTTATGTTACAGCTGATTTTGTTTTAGGTTAGTTTATTCTTAATATACAGGTATATTACCAAAAAGAAAAGGTAAACTTGTCATCATCTTGGCATTTGGTGATTATCCACATTGTGATGAGACGCTACTTCTCTGATCGACAAAGATTTTCACCTCTATTGTTGAGGTTATTGGATCATTCTGTCCAAATCGTATGGAGGCCATAGATTGGAAGAACTGGGCCTGAAATTCAGTCTCTGGCTTTGCTTTCTCCTGTAATTGCTTCTCATTTGGAGTGAGTTCATTTCCTTCAGGTATCTAAATAAGTAAAATACATTTTTTTTTACATTTACATATATGTATGCAGCAGAGGATTTAATTCAAAGTACAGGTGAAAATGATAAAGTAGAACAACTGAGGTTATGATGAACTTGCCCTGTATACAGTAGGCCTATACTGCTATTATTATGCTAATATTATTATTATTATTGTTGATTAACTTGTAGATTTTGACGAGGTATTTTCGCTGTTGGAATAATATACAAAAAAAAAAGGACAACAAAAATTATGAGGAAAAATATTCTTACTTCAGCAGACACTCTTTGCAGCCATATTTTCTCCTCGTCTGTGAACTCCATCGCAGAACTGAAACCAGTAAATAATTTCTCACTTAATAATAGCAAACTATTATTATTAAAATAAGTTCTTGAAGTTAGACATTAGAAATTGCTTTAAAGGTAAACTTTAATGTAGCCTATGTTTTGACGCATGTCAGCCTGTCGGGCCTCATGCCTAATCATATAATTGACCCAAAAAATGCTTTTAAACGATAAATATTTCTGTCTGCACCAGACAGAAAAACATAATATCAAATGTCATTTATTTTAAAGAAAGACATGCAACACAAGTATTTTTCAAGCAACCAAGGTTTTACTGTGCGCATAAATGAAAGTGAAATTAAACAGTATAACCAACTATCTTGTTCTTTAAAATAGAGGCTAGTTATGCATATTGCTTCCTTACTTTATATAGGTCGGCTTATATAATGTACAGCATTAATGTCCTGTCATAAGACGTCTCTTTCTATAGTTCTTTCATTCACTGTTTCCCACACATATATACAAAATGATTTTGACTTACCTTATAAGGGAAATCATCCTAGCGCAAACAAATATTTGTTTTCTTCCGTTAAAAGCAGCGCCGAACTGCGTTTAAATGGTAAAGAGCATTTCTGTTCAGCAGAAAATGAGTGAACAGTAAAACAGAAGTCTATTTGTGAGTAAACATCCTGCAGACAAAACCTCAGCGGTCGAAACGCCCGGCTGCAGAAGGATACGATGGGGAAAAAATAGATACTTTCACTATAGCAGTTAAAATAAACTCTAATATGTCCGAAAATATTAAAACACTCAAGTCATCATCTCGTTTACTACTGGCTCGTCTATCCGGTTAGACGAACAATCTGAAATCAGACGATTTCTCATAAATCACCTGAACAACGCAAGTGAAAGTGAAAGTAATAGTGCGCTTCACGTAAACAACTACGTCTACTCTTTAGACTATTTAGATGTGTGTTCTCTGCACCACTGTTCATGTTGATTATAAATATTCCAACAATAACAGCTTTGACATCTATTTGAAGACGTTATAGCAAAAGTGATACATAAAAGAGTGGAAAGATAAACCGTTTTATTTCATCTCAACCACATCAGACAAGTTACCAGACATATTGTCATTTACCCATACACGCATATTGATAGAAAAGTACCTTTCCTATAACATAGAATAATGACTGACATATGAACACACCTAAGATATTTTTGCTTTTTGTGTTTTTTTTAAAGCAAAGTATTGACAATTTATAAAGTCTAGAGACTTTCAGACAATTTAATTAGTTATAAAATATTTAGTGCTGTCAAACGATTAATCACATCCAAAATAAAAGTTTTTGTTTACATAATGTGTGTATACTGTGTATATTTATTATGTATATATAAATACACACACATACAGTAAATATTTAGAAAATATTTACGTTTATACATATATATTCTTATATTTTATATAAATATATTTTATAACCATAACATATTTTTCTTAAATATAAACATGCATGTGTTTGTATTTATATATACATAATAAATATACACAGTATACACACACATATATTATGTAAACAAAAACTTATTTTGGATGCGATTAATCGCGATTAATCGTTTGACAGCACTAAAAATATTGTCAATGATTTAAAACCGGAGCCCCTGAACCACACAGATCCAGCTGAGCAGTTATGGATCATCTATGCAGAATAGCAGCACGCTGCTGCCCAGTGCTATTTGAGCATATGGCATATGAAGGAAGAGTTGGCAGGAGGTTTAGGGAGTTCAGAATTCCTCCTCTGCGTTTCGGGTTCTTGAGGCCTTCAGCTCCTTGAGTCGCTCCATGCAGTCCGTCAGACTCCTCTCTCCGTGCACCTTGTTGTCACGAGTCCTAACGTTCACTGTGTCACTGCTTTTCTCCTTCTCACCCACCACTGTTATGCATCAATCGTAAAAGTTAGGATCACAATGAATTCATTACAACTACAATGTCTGTGTAAACATATATGCTGCTGACATTGTCAATTAAAATATCAGGGAAATAAATTCACATGCCATTTTAATACAAGCTACTGAGAAGCGGTCATGGTTTGCTTGTGTCATTTATGGTTTTATGAAACAAGGCAATTTTGCAACACAGAAGCATGCAGTTTTCTTTGAATGCGCGAGACCATTATAATTAACAGTAGTAAACAGGAACAAACCATGATTTTTACACATTTTTCTCATTTAAAGGTAGGGTAGGTGATTTCGGAGAGGCTAGCAAATAGCAAGATCCCACTGTAAGAATTACAGAACCTCAGACACTTTTGGCGCTTTCCACGCAGGTAGTGACGATTCTCTCCGGCCAATCCGTGATCAGCAGAGTTTACACGTCACGTTTTGGTAATGGTACAGTTCACTTGGAACCTCAACCGACATGGTACTAAAAAAAGTCCCAGGTACCGTACCCAGTGGAAAACCCCCCAAAAGTGAACCGT
>NW_015662082.1:435494-502368 GCF_001515625.1 Sinocyclocheilus rhinocerous
GTTAATTAAGTTGTACGGAGTTATATTAGCTATCGGGGGCTAGACAAGGGGTTCTAGCAATTGTTTTGAGCTTTAACTAAGTTGTACATGGGTAACTGTAGGGGGCTAAACAGAACTACTATTTAAATAATGGTAAGCATGGGCGACCTATTAAATAGTATTAGCCATAACCTCTGGCTAATGATCAGACTGGCGAGTTTGTGATTGTGGGGCCCATGTAGAGCAGCCGACGTGAGGCACCCTGAGCGACATAGATTCCTAATGAACGAGTAAATATAAAGTAAAGAGTTAACTAGAATAACCAAATGTCAGAATAATAGTAATAATTAGAGACAGACAAACAACCAATTTGCCTTTCAACCTAAATTCGAGGTCATACTAAAATGGAGTCAGATTAGATAATAAAATGGAGTCAGATTAGAATTGAACTTAAAATTAAATAACTTTGCGCGCTGAAAAGACCGAACACGCAAGAAACCTTCAGCCACCACTGGATACCTTCCTCGGGCCAAGTGTGTGGACCTTACACCACCCTCCCTGCGAATCACTCTCTAAAGCCACACCTCCTCCAAAACACATGAACGTGCACAGGCAGACCAGAGGCTAACGAACCAGCAACACGATGAGAGACGGCGTTGGTGGAGGGTTGAATGCAACACTGTCAGATTACCTCACGTCTCATTCACCGGTCAGAAAACATTACAGTACAAAGCGCATAATATTACAATAATAACACCTTCCATTCCCACTTGGTCTGCAGTGTAATGGAAAGCACTGATGACGTATCATGTCTGTGCAAATAGGGTGCGCGGAGGTATGTAAATACATACATTGACAGGAAGGTAGGACAAACGATTTATAATACATATAAATACATTTAGACCACTTAACTTAGTGATTGCTATCGGGATGTAAAGAGACTTTAAACCAGCATAACAAAAAAAATTTTTGAACCAAATCACCTACCCTGCCTTTAAACGTTATGCAGGATCACTCACCTAAAATGAAATTGTACTGAGCTAACTGTGCATTCCTGATCTTCTTGTTCAGGGTGCAACCTGGGTCCAGATCCACATCAGTCATCAACCCTCCCCTGTGGAACTCCTGCTGTACCTGAGATTGACAAGGGATTATTTATGATAACAATGACCTGGCAGTTTATGCTGGGATTAGAGCTAACAGCTACAAGTGTGTGATAAATTGCAAGCAGAGCGTACTTTCTGGGCATATTCATCACAAGTGGGTCCAACAGGAACCACCATCACCTGACGTGGGGACAGCCACAGTGGCCTGTGGGAAACAAAAGCAGGAGAATTTGGTATGCGCACATATGGTCTGTGACTAAACATGATCATGTCAGAGTCTCCGCCTTAGCCGTACCACTTTCCCCCATAGTTTTCAGTCAGGATGGCAATCATTCGTTCCACTGAGCCCAGGATCGCTCTATGGATGATCACGGGCCTCTTCTTGTCATCACCATCATGGCTGAAGAAAGACAATGTTTGGGTTACAAAGTCAGCAACTTGCACTCTTGAAGATCTTGAAAGTTAAATTCAGGAGGGGTGTAGTAATCAAATATAACCACAAAATGTCACTGTTGTACAGGGAATAGAAACGAGGGCTCTGGATGTTCTCTTATGTTCTACGTTGAGTAAACATACCTTACAAATGTGAGATTGAAGCGAATAGGCAACTGGAAGTCCAGCTGAATGGTGGCACATTGGTGATACCTGCCGATGGCATCCTTTATCTGAATATCAATCTGAATCACAAAAAGAGAAAAATGAGTATAAAGTCATTTCTTAAGTGTTCATATTTAATATTACGCTTGCTTTATCTTTTCGTACCTTTGGTCCGTAGAAAGCTCCATCACCAGGATTCAGAACCCATTTCTCTCCGAAATCATTCAAGCTGTTCTCCAGTTGCTAAAACAATTAAAGAGGGCTTAATGAAGTCAAACTAGATAAGATATGCATGATTTGTCATGCATATTACAAGAGATGTATTAAACACTAACCCCCGGTTTCACAGACAAGGCTTAAGCCTAGTCCTAGACTAAAATGTAATTTTGAGCTGTTTCAACTGAAAGAAACTTGCAATGACTGATCTTAAAATATATCAGTGCCTTTGTTTTGTCTCAAGATGCACACCAGTAATGTTTTTTCCTAAATACGTTTATAAAAATTACTTAAATGTCCTAATTGAACTATGGCCTAATCCTGGCTTAGTCTAAGCCCTGTCTGTGAAACCGGGCCTAATACTGTATTAACAACTACGTATATTAAACACTAATAGTAATAACACATTCTTACAAATTGATGAGATGGCAAAATGACACCTCAAAATACACTAGCTGGTAGGATTTTTTAAAAAGAAATTATTTCATTCAGCAAGGATGCATTAAATTGATCAAATGTGACAGTAAAAGACATTTATAACATTACAAATGATTTCTATTTCAAATAAATGCTGTTCTTTTGAACTTTCTATTCATCAAAGGATCCTGAAAAAAAAAATTCTCACCTTTTCCACAAAAATACTAAGCAGCACAACTTTTCTGATTTCTGAAGGATCATGTGACACTAAAGACTAGAGAAATGGCTGCTGAAAATTCAGCTTTACCATCACCCCAAGCTGTTGAATGGTAGTGTATGCACATTGGTTCTTTTTGAGTTTCAGATTCTACCTTCTCAGCCTGGTCCCACACTTCAGGTTCTCCTAGGAACTTCTCTGGCCTTGTGGAAAGGTTCAATTTGAAGGTGAAGCCAAACACATCATACACTGTACGCAGGAAGTCCAGGCAACCCTTTATCTCAGACTCAATCTGTTAGGTAGGAAAATGGGTAAGGAGGTAAGACGAGAAGAAAAATGACCTCTTGATTGCAATTCAAACAAACAAATCATTAATAGGCTCATGAATCAAACATAGATCTTTAACACACCAAAAAATGTAGGGCTCCCACACCTTTAAAACAATAAGTTTCCATGGCTTTTCCAGTTATTAGTGATAATAAATCACTAATAAAGAGCATAACCCAACAAATTTATATTCAAATGAGAAATTCCACTACTTTTTTTAGGTTTCATTAATTTCAATGACCTCTCCAAGTATGTGAACCCTGAACAAGGCAAGTCATAAAAAAGTATCATGTATTCCAAAGTAACATGCCTGGTCCATAGAGCAGAAGATGTGTGCATCATCTTGTTGGAAACGTCTGACTCTGGTCAGGCCAGTAAGAGCTCCAGACAACTCATTACGGTGCAAGACCCCAAAGTCAGCCAGACGCAGGGGCAGTTCCCTCCAAGAGCGTGGCCGGTGATCAAACATCAGACTGTCAAATAAGGGAAAAATGCTATGATAAAGAAAATTCTTGCAAAAAAAAAGGATTTTCTTCGCTTAACTTTCTGCATTTAGGGATACTGTCAATGCCTGTCATGATTAACAAACACTTCAAAACTTCTGTTGCTTAGTGAATATAGAAATATTTTGTACCAGTGTCCAGGGCAGTTCATGGGCTTAAGAGCAAAGATCTCCTTCTCCACCTCAAAGGAGAACATGTTTTCACTGTAGTGCTGCCAGTGTCCTGAGGTTTGCCATAGTTTGCTGTTGTAGATGTTCGGTGTGACCACTTCCTGGAATCCCCTCTTTCTGTATTCACTCTACACAATAAAATATAGCACAGAACAACAAAAATGGTCTGTGAAAATACATAAATATTCAAGTGGTTGGCTCACAATCATTAACGGGGTCCTTGAAGTGGACCAACCTATCCATTACATGGTCTACTGAACCGTGACATCCATAAAATGCAATTTAGCATATCCTAATAGACCTCTGCAAACCTTGCACCACATCACACCCTTGTTTGTTTGGCTATTGTATTTTTTTTTTTTAATGGATGATATTGGCCCTGTAGTAACAGAGTGAACTACGAATTTGAAATGGGGGGAAAACTCACCCTAAAAAACTCGATCAGCGTATTATAGATGTAGGCTCCTTTAGGCAGAAAGAAACAGCTACCGGGGCTCAGGTCGTGGAAGAAAAACAAGTCTTGTTCCTGGAAAGACAGCGAAGAGAGAGAGAAAGAGAGTGTGTAAAACAACAACATCAACCGTGAGAGAAACAATAATTATACAGGTCAGGAATCTAAACAAGAATACAGGAGGATACAAAGGAAAAGAACAAAAAGTTAAAACGAGCAAGAGAGACAAAAAAATAGGACAAATGGCTGATTATGCTATTGCTTTTGTTGTGACAAAATGTTCCCTGTGCACCCATCAGCATACCCATGAACAGATGGCACATTAAGGAGACAGACATCTGCCTTCTTTATGGGCGCAGTCCCTGTTCTCTCCCCACCCAGCCCACCTATCAGACCTGTCGTCAGTCACTACAGATTCGAGAGGGGGGCAGCTTGCTGCCCGAGTCATTAACACACCAAGGTGTTCACATGTCCTCCATTGTGAGCAGTTGGTCCCCCAAATGTTCAGTGGAAAATGGCTTTTTTGTAGTCATTTGTACACTGCTGACTTCTTATAATTATTCACTTCCTGTAGTGCAGATGCGCATACATGTTACTGCTGGATTACTACCATTCAGAATTTGTGGGTCAGTAGTTTTCTTTATTTGAAATAAATTAATACTTTTATTCAACAACAATGCATTAAGCAAAAGGGACAGCAAAGACATTTATGTTCCAAAAATTTATATTTCAAATAAATGCATTATCATATTCATAAACGAATCCTTCCAAAATTTCTACAAAAATATTAAGCAGCACAACAGTTTTCAACATTGATGATAATAATAATAAATGTTTCTTGAGCACAAAATCAGCATATTAGAATAATTTCTGGAGGATCATGTGACACTGAAGACTGGAGTAATGGCTGCTGAAAATTCAGCTTTGCTATCACAGGAATAGATGACCATTTCAAATATATTACAATAGAAAACAGTTATGCAGTAAACAGTGTATTTTATCAAATAAATGCAGCCTTAGTGAGCACAAGAAACTGCTTTAAAAAACTTAAAGACTTTTGAACGGTAGAGTATGAAAGACTTTTTGATTAAGATTTTATTGTATGTATGAGTCAGGTTTTGATCATGTATGAATGTACACTTTCACACATTTACACATACCCTTCCTAGTTTGCGATGATCCCTGTTCTTGGCTTCTTCCTGGAATTTCTCCCATTCTTTCAGCATCTTGGGATCAGGGAAAGAGATGCCATAGATCCTTTGGAGGCTCTCCATGTCAGCTTTGCCCTCCCAGTATGTAGAAGAATTCTGTGATGTACATCATATGCATCATTTGAGATTACACATCATGCCGTAGGGATAATATGCCTAATGTACAGGTTGGGATAATAGGAATGTGGAAGGGAGTTTTAATTGAGAATAAGTTTAAATTGTTGAAAGGTTCTGCAAGGATACTGGGGAAAAATTAAAAAAAGGGCCAAATTGTGCACCTTGTGGATCTTCAAGGCCTTGATCTTTCCTGTATGTCTTACATGAGGCCCTCTGCACAGATCGATCAAAGGTCCACACCTACAGAACCAGTAGCAAAATGTGTAAATAAACTAAGCTATAAATATACTGTATATATACTACCACCGTTCAAAAGTTTGAGGTTGGTAAAATTTTCTAAATGTTTTTGAAAGAAGTCTCTTATGCTCACCAAAACTGTATTAATCTGACCAAAAATACAGTAAAGACTGTAATTGTGAAATATTAAGATTTAAAATAAATGTTTTCTTTTTGAATGTATTTTAAAATATAACTTATTCCTGTGAAGGCAAAACTTTCAGCATGAATACTCCAGTCTTAAGTATCCTTCAGAAATGATTCTAATATGCTGATTTGATGCTGGAGAAACATTTCTTATTATCAGTGTTGAACACAGATGTGGCTTTGTTTCTTTCAGTTATGCTTTGATTCAGGATTCTTTGATCAATAGAAAATTCAAAAGAATAGCATTTCACTTGTAACAATGTAAAAGCCTTTTCTAACACTTTCAATCAATTTAATGTGTCCTTGCTGAATAGAAGTACTACTTTTTTCAAACCGCAACCTTTTGAATGGCAGTGTAAACAGACTTTTCAAAAGTATGAAATAAATAAATACATAAATAAATAATACAAAACACACACTTCAAAGTGTATGTTTTGCAACCAAAACCATACCTGTAAACTGTAGTTGTTGGGGTGGTAACCTTTTCATTTAGGATCCTGCACTTGAACTTGTTGTACTAGAAGAAAAGCATAAGCAGATTTCACTAGTCTGAACTTCAAGCCACTCGAGTGTTAAGGGTTTATTCATAGCATGAGCTCATATTTCTCGCTCTTAGAAAGGAAGCACATACCTTGAACATCTCCAACAGAGTCTCCTTCTTTACCTCCAGCCTCTCAAAGGGTTGCTTCTCTTTGATGATCTTCTTACACAAGTTCTCCAAACAGGGGAAATCATTACTCGATACACCTCTGAGAACCAGCAAGCAAGGAAGGGAGAGGACAGAGAAAGCCAAGTACACAAAGGTGCACAGGTTTCGTTAAAAAACATTAGTTTTTATTTAAGAAGAGCTTGAGTGCAAAGAATTACCAAACATCTCACAGATGTCACCAATTAAAGAAACTTTAGTCTACCAGAAGTCATCTTCTATGACTATTTTGGACCAGACAGAGCCACACTAACAAACAAGACAGGGCTTGACGGTGCTATTATCAAAATGAATCACATTTGCATAACTTGGCTTTCAACAAGTAAACTACTGCATTTATGATGTTCCTTCCAGCTTATCTAAAGCCACTGCACTGATTCTGGTCAAACAAAAGGTCATGCAATTGCAAAAAGGAATGAAAAAACTCCTGAACAAATAGATAATAAGTTTTATTCCTTGACGAGCTACTTAGCATAATTTCTAACCACAGATGAATTAATGTGACTTTCAAGATTTGACTGACAGTTCTAAACAATAGATGGTAAATGGACACAATAGCGACTTGCATTAGCATGGATGATTTGTGAGAAGCATATTATAATTCAGCACCTGTAGTCTGCTCTGTAATACAACAGTTCTGTTCATGAACAGCCCAAATCATTCTAATCAAAAACAAATTTAAAAATCAGAGAATATGCTTGACTTACTCATTTTCAAGAAACATATCATAGTAAAAGCCATTCTCAATGGGTGGCCCGTAACAAAGGCATCCTCCATAGACTCGCTCCATGGCCTCTCCCATTATGTGGGCACTGGAGTGCCAATAAACCTTAAGAAAAAAAAAAAGTTGCAAAAAATATGCAAATATTTTTCAATCTCGATGAGGTTTCAATCATCTATGCAATAAAATCATTCATAATATAAATATTTTCTTTATGCTTACAAATGCACTACTCTGGTGACATTTCATTTGTGGCGGGGTCACTGCTATTGTGGACTAGAATTCATTAAAATGAATAATGCAAATGCAAACTTGAAGAAAACTCTAAACTTACTGCTTGTGCCTCTTCGTCGTTGAATTTGAGAAGCACTAGACTGCAGTCTTTCTCTAAGGGCCTGTCCAGATCCCACACCTCATTGTTCACTTTAGAGATCACAGTATTATCCGCAAGGCTTTGGCTGTTAAGTAAAACACATTATAATGTCATTCTGTACATTGTGATTACAAGTTATTGCTTGAGTTGGAAGCATAACGCAATCAAGCACTTCACCAAGAAAACACAATTTGTTGTGCCTTGCAATGAAAGGGAGAGGTTTAAGTTTAACGTACACTTATATACAACACAATTCACGCGTCATTAAAAAAAATACATTTTTTACACTTCACCTCTGCTGTTCTAGCTTGTTTTCTAGTCTAGCTTTCTAATAAACCTGGCAGTTTAGACTATGAATATGTTTGGCTGTTCTGTGACAAACTCCTTATGTTCCTCTATTGTAAGTTGCTTTGGATAATAAAGGTCTGCTAAATACACAAATGTAAATATTTGACAACTGTATCCAATGTCCCACCCCAAACTCACACCACTAGCTGAGTCAATATGTAAATATGAATATATGCCAGATCATTAAAAAAAACAGAGCAATGTTTCGACTGCATGTCATGAAGTCTCAATGTTTATAACTTGTCTATATAAGTATTAAAATGCATACAGGACCTTGAAGGCAAGTTTACAAATCACTCACAAATGTCATTGGTCCAAGCAGCTTGGCAACATCAGAGTTGAAAATGCTTGCCTATTTAGGTTGGTTTAGTTAGTCACTAACCTGATGCCACAGGCAACCTGGTACGGTGTGGTCTTCCAGGACTCCCCATCGACTACTGTTCCATCAGGCAGCGTGATCTTGATGGGCTTGCTGTCTTTTGCTGATTTCTCAGCCAGCAGTGCATCATGTTCTGCCTTCAGCTTGTTATAAACGGACAGACGTTCCTCGATGTACTGTGGTGGAGGACTCAACTATGGAGAAGAAAGAGACAAAACTCATATCATCACGCTACCACTGTCCATTGTTTTAAGGGTCCGTCACAAGTATACGTATCATGATTAATAAACCATAGCACATTTTAGCATTACAGGAGATATACTGTCTGTACAATTATGAACCAAACCAATCCCATCCTCCTCTGGCAAGGAGTATATTTAAATCAATGCACATATGGCAACTATTTTCTAGTTACATATTGTGCAGGATACTAGCCACATGCTTAATAATGCACTTATTAGATCGTCCAGAGAATGGCATCTTTGAAGTCCATTGTGGAATATGCAAGTGTTGCAATACTCTACACAACAACAGAGTAATACAAGCACCAACCTCAGCCCTGCCACCTGCATCTCCACCAGCATTCTTGTTTTTCTTCTTTCCTCCATCTTTGCCGTTCTGAAAGAAAGGGTGCGACGTCCATTGGTTATTACTTTCAACTGTCAATTAGTTGTTCATGTCAACAAAGAAAAGAGTTCAAACATGTCACTCCACCCCCAGTAAAGTGATACAGAAACAAAACCTAACTGCAAAGCTATAAATAAACAGAGCATATACTGAATATCTATATTGCACAGCAGTCAGACAAATAAAGAGAGCAGCTTGTCGCAAAAACTATAAAAATAAGGCATTTAGCGTTTTGACAGCAACATGCCGTGACTGTCTCGAAGGAATTCACTATCGTTAGAATTCACTATCGTATCATGCACATCTGATACCTTCTTCTCGTCCATTTTCAGATCCTTCATTTGTTCGGTCACGCTCACATCCGCCATAATTAGACGAAAATATCACAAGCAAGAGCAAGTAACACGATCTAACAATTTACAGATTTGTACAGTCTTTATTCAGGACACCGGCACACACGTTTCCGGGATATTTCAGGGAATCCAATGCTGATGCAACAATATGATGTTTTTCGGATGTTATCCGTGATTGGTGCTTCACTGTGATTGACGTGAGTGCAAACCAATCAGCAGGCAGAACAGTTCATTTCTGGCGCAGTAAGATGATGCAACTCGAACAGGCTTTTACTGTATATACGTCTGTAATGTTATTGCTAATTATATATATTGCTAAGATAATATGCAATTTTAGTCAGAGTAATAATACCAAGACGAAGTTTTACTGTGAGCTTTCCTCACAAATGTAAAATAAAGGGGTTCAATTCGAGAAGCTGTAAAAGCAATGCATTCTAGTGGCACCTAGTGGGCAGAAATGAGAAGCACAACGATTAATAATAACATAATATGACACAGTGGTATACAAACAGCACCTTAGAGGCTACTTACACAAAATGCATTTGTTTACATCTAGAATTTATAGCAAACCTGCTGGGTACGACACATTATTTACCTCTAACTACTACTTCTACTTCTAACTTAGCGTATTATTTCATAAGCAAGGCTCTTGAACTGAAAGCCCTTGTGGACTGGAAAGTGTATACTTTATCAAATGGGGAGAAGAGGTGTTTGTGGAATTGAAGAGGCGTCATTAGAAAAGCAAAGGGTTTTGTTTAGGATCAGGATTTACTAGAACAGTTAATTATTTTTTTATTCACTTAGCAAAGTTAGGTATGCTGTAGCTTTAATTCTGCAAAAAGTTTGGGACTTGTGCTACTTTTTACAAGGGTATTGAAGCTGTTAGAGATATTGATATTTCTTTACTTTATTTTTTCTTTTCTTTTGAAGTTTCTGATCATATGTTTAAGGAATCAACTCAAGCGAACATCAACACAGTGCATTAAAAGTCTATATTATTTATTTATTTATTCGCTAGTGGTCTAGTGTCAATGTTATCGGTGTGTAATAGCAGGGCATGTACATTTGCTTCATACTCCATTGAGGAGGATTTACATTCATTTTGAAAAACAAATTTTTCAGCATGGCCAAACAAAGCCTGTAAACTCAAGGGTGTTTTGGACTTTGAATGCCAGTATAAATAAGCCCCATGGACTCAACAAAATTGCAGTTGCACCCTTGGTGCAATGTTTGGAAATCGTGGAACCGTGTCAATCCACGGTCTTCGTCTGCTTGAATGCACATCTGTATCCCCCGCCCCCCCCCTCCCAGTGCTTAAAATTTGATGCTCCTTAATTTTTAAAAAACTGGCACATTTGTCACGTCCACCTACTCTAATGCATTTTTGAAGCATGATCCAAGATAACATATAAAACAGAGAGAGACAGCACAGAAGACTCACAGAAGTTCGTACTGAAAGCCATAATCCTGAAAGCCCATTTTGCAGGTTTTTAAGGTTTACTTTAGATGCATAGTATAAAGTAAGCACATTGAATTGCATGTAACTGCAAAGAAGTGAGGTGAAAGTCGGGTCAGGTTTCATGCCTTTACACTTGTTTAAGAAGATGAGTCTAGTGTGAGTCTGACCTGAGGGTCTCTATTATATATCTTGCAATTTCATGGTCCAGAAAGTGCAGTTTGAGGCCATAACATATTTTCCTTGAAATGACTCCTTGTCCTCAACACAAACATCAACATTCTGGTTACTACTGTAATTACACACAGATGGAAATATGGAGGTGATAAGTTTGTAATGATGTATAATACAATACAAAGGTTAAAATAATTTAATAAATGTTAAAACTATCAAAAAGGTCAAGGACATCTCTGACCTACACTTTGAAGCCTAGAAAGAAATATTTGTACATCAGGGTCTGTATCTACATTTTAAAACCGCTTTTCTCAAAGGATAGGCCAATGGCTTATGCAAATTCACCCTGTGCATGCCAGTAATTTATTCTAGAGAAGTCACACTGGCTTCAAACCAAACCATTCACCTTAGAAAAATACTTCTGAGACATAAGGAAGAAAGAAAAAAAAAGAAAAAAACAACAACAAATTGTGTTCAGAGGATTATTTCTTGTGATGTCCTTATGGTAATTGTGCAGCCGCTTGAATTGTAGTTTTTTTAATTGATTGTTACGGTCTGACTCTTTAATGGTAATACATTCTTTTACGGTTGTGCAGGGAGTTTGTATGGTTGTGACGTCTCGAATTCAACCCCAGGGTAACTTAAAATGATGGATTCTGAACATTAACTCAAGGAATGAATCTTGGAGTTTAGATATAGTTCCTTTATCACAAAGGAGAGTTGCTGGTCTGAAGAGAATCTCTAGGTTAAATTGTAAATTTCAAAGAAATCTTTAGTGCCATCACATTATCCATCAAAGACGCTTCCAAACTCACTCTGATAATCTACAAAGTAGAAGTGACTCCCAAGAAAGTGCCCTAATCGATCAGTCACCATGTTTTCCATTAGTTTGCACGCAACAGAGGAGGGCTGTCAGTCTGTGTGAGATGTCAGGTGGAAAATATTGTTCCCGCAGGATCTCAACTCGTATAAAGAGCCCACAGGGTCTTTCCTTGAGAGCAAGCAGTAATTCTCTCGGCCGTCTCTGCAGACAGTTGTCGGACTCTTTCTCTCTTGAGCATACCCTTCAAAGACGTCTCCATAATCACAGGTCACTGCTTTCTTATCCACACACTTACCATATTCTTGAGGCACGTCTCTCACTGTCTGTGCTCTATGTAGACTGTGACACTGACGGCTGTAATGACAGTGACAGTTTCATGTAAAAAGTGGTAAAGTGAACTCACTGTAACTGTCAGACCAGCTGACCCTCCCAGACGCAGTCAAACAAATCCTCAAGATGCACTTCAGTAACACTTACTGTGCAAGTTTGGGTCAGTTTAAAAAAAAAACTATACTTTTAGTCAGCAAGTATGCATTAAACTGATGAAAATCGACAGAAAACTGTATTTTGAGAAATTTATCGGGTTTTTTTCCCATACAATGAGAGTCAGTGGTCACCAAAATTATTTGGTCATCAACATTCTTCAAAATGATAACCTATTCATATGAAAACTAGCAAGAAACATGCTAAAACCTACAACAGTTAAAATACTCATAAGTGTAAAAATATGAAAAATCTTGGACAGCTCTCAGTTTGTTGCTATTTTTCACTTATTTTTCACACATATGGAAACATTCACAAACAGACACAAGTGAGCACACACAGACACTGTTCATTGTGTTTGGTGTGTCTGTTTACTCTGAACGCAAAGCTAACTTTGTTGGCAAAAGCTGTTTTCACTAACTCCACCCAGCATTGCTCAGATATTTACTTTTAGTACAAATAGCATATACATTTTTTTTGACAAATATTAGGAGTGAGACCAGAAGAATTCTGGGAGCCTATTGAGCAGTGAGGGTAACAAAAGAGTGAGAAAACATGTCGGTTGTAATGGATGCAGCCAAAGACTATAGATATGCAGCGTCTGTATTGACAGTAAATTTGTTGAAATGAATCAAATATTATATTATTGTATAATTACCATAGAATATATAATGATTCAGTTTACATCATCTTCATAAATTGAATAAAAACAGAAAAAAGCAAAAACACAATGATGCACATTCTTTATTCATCATTTTGTAGATGTAGAGTTTACAACATAAAATTGATGAATTTTATGTAGAAAAGTTAAATCTCCATCTTGTACCAACCAAAGTGACTTGAACGCACCTGACGTCGTAATTACGTCTTGTCACCTCGTAAATACGAACTTCAGGAGGACTTGGATGCACCATTCTTCCTGCAGTGCTATTTAGCATTCTGGCTGTATATTGGCTTAATAGTGACATGATTAGAAGTTCATTGAATTTGCAATAACAACAGGTTTTGCCTTGGTGTTTCAGGTCTACCAGCTACCTGTCCTTGTAATTGTCTATAATGTGATTTGTGTACATTATTGTAAGCTGCAGTGTAGTGCAAAGTGCAAATAACTGCCTCGTGGCTTATTTAATCATAGAGCAGTGTTTGTCTTTAAATGTATTTAATGCCTCACTATGAATATTAATTTCTTCATCTGTCCCAACAGGACTAAAGGTTAATAAGTGCAAATATTTGTGAAAGCGTGACAGTCAGAGAATCGTTCTGTCACACATATAAACTCAATTAACCAGATGAAAGAGAGAATCTGAAAGTCTGGTCAGGTTTGGAAAAGTGTGACATTCAATTTCATGTACCAATACTCATTTAAAAATGCTAACAGTGACTTTCCAGTGAGGGTCAACATTGATAATGTTTAGCAAAATCATTATGCATTCTCCAAACACGCATATGCAGCAAAGTTCTCATTACTCTCCTGAGCAATAACAAGAATGAACTCCACACCTTCTCAGAGGGAATAAGGGGGGCTAAGATAGAGTATTAAAGCGAGGATGAATGCAAGAGAGAAAAGCCCCTGGCAATCCCAGGCCCCCCTACTGCTCCTGACATGAAAACTCCTCACTGAATAATGAGCTTCTCCATTCCAGTAAATCCCTGCATTTGAGACTGGTGCTGCAGTGTTTTGTGTGCACTGCTGTACTATGTGATCGCTTCTTCGAGCTGAACCATTAATGCATATTTTGCTTGGTGTTGCCATCGCTGGTTAGGATTAACTGCCTGTGATAAATGTGCCATCTGCACAGTCTAGAGAGCATTGTTTTAGTATAGTTTGCTGGGTGTTCTCTAGACTGCAACCACAGCAGCATTTCCAAGTCATTTCTGTCGGATCAAAATATGCTGCTGTTTCTTGAGTTAGTTAAGCAATGCATGGAAAGGTCATTCAGAGACAAATCTGCTTAGAAATAAACAAACAAAAAAAAACTGTTAAAAACATTAGACACTTTCACATGTTGGACACATGAAACTGGGGTAAAACATCTTTCTGTCTTTCTGTCTTTTATCTTTCCATCCATCTGTCTACCATTAACATGCATTGTGTTAAAACCGTCATGTAATTTGCTGCAAATATAGTGAGCTAGCAAGAGAGTCTCTAAAACTTTGTTTTTTTATGGGTACTCTTTTAGTGCCTGCTTAGAAATTATCAAAAAGTACTTAAAAAGCCAATGAGTTAAGTAATTTTTTTAATTTGTGTAAACTTAGCCTACCTTAAACAAGACAGAAAAAAGAAAAATTTACTCATTATTTGTTTTACATTTTTTAAATGTAAAATCCACATATGGAATTATGTAAAATCCACTTAACTAGTGAATAAGCACATAATATTTGGATTTTACAGCAGTTCACGGAATGAAAAACACCAATTCAGATTGGTAGTTTTTGATAGTTTTAACAGTTATTAAATGATTTTAACCTTTGTATTGTATTATACATCATTACAAAATTATCACCTCCATATTTCCATCTGCGTGTCATTACAGTAGTAACCAGAATGTTGATGTTTGTGTTGATGCAAAGCATGTTGAAAACTAAAAATCCACCCATACAGTTTCAGTTAATGCAACAAATTATTCATGTAGTCCAAACACAAATTAAATAAAGTTCACTGTTACATTATTTAAGTGGACTGAAAACAATGAAATTAAGTTGTGATAAAACGTTCAGCAAGTGCATTGCGTATTTTAATGCTTATTTTAATTATGTAAATTTAATTTTTGGTAGTTAACAAATACAATAACATACATATATGTGCTAACTAACAAAGAGCTTGACTCTGTTCTTGAATATGCAAAGTTATTGCTCTTCAAATAAAGCTTTTTCTGTTAAGAGCAATGAATTTATATTTGAGTAAAATGAACTTGTTTCATGAAATTTTACTGTTGGGGTTTACAGTGTTGCTTACAGTGTATTTATCCTTAACCATGAAAAGATTTTAATAAATGTCTTTAAAAATTTCCCATTTGTGTTTTTAGTTAGCCTACTAGTTTAGTATAATGCTGAATGGTAAAGAAAAGCTTTTTTTCACAGCTATCACAGTAACTCACAATATCACAATAACAATAATGATTTGCTTATTTGACATTTTGACAACAGGTCCTATTCACACAGACCTCTCAGCAGAAAAATCATGTTAAATTTATAGAAGGCTGCACCTAATGTCTTTCTTGTGTCTTGATGACTTGACATGCTTTCAGGTATCACTGATATAGGGCACCATTGTCTATAAGGGCCATATTTTCTGCTTTCTGTCATTTTCTCCTTGCTTCTTCCCTTTGCTGTTTCCCCTCTGTTTGTTTTCACCTGTCTTTCTCTCCAGGGAGCGTCACAATCAGCAGCGGATGATGGGATACGAGGCCCTGAAGCAACTAAAGCATTCCAAACACCTGCCAAACGACACACACACACACACACACACACACACACACACACACACACTGTCCAACTTCTTCCTCATACTTCAACACACTCTTGCAGAGGTAGCCCTGAATCCCCAATGTGCTTGTTTTGTATTTGTCAGCAGAAACAGGTCTTCCACTGCCCTCTGTTCAAATCCAGCAGTACATGCTCAGCCTTTAAATATCTTACCAAGGACCGAGGTTGCTGTCCACTTTGGATGCAAATGAACGAATTACAGTGACAGGATGGGATTGTGTAGGGCTGGCAACCTTGTGTCTCACCTTGTGGTGAGAGCAGGGACTGTATCTGTAACTGTCATCACAGCAGGACAGATCAATCCATATAGCTCAGCATGTGCAGTTCTGGTGACAGGCCTGATGAACCCATGACCTTCCTTTAAGCAGAGAGGAAAGGAGGAGACGAACGCGAGAGGGTGGATGTGGGACTACAGTGGAGAAAGGCTGTCTAGGCGTAAAGAGAAATGAATGTGACACCTGCTGTGAAATGTCATTTCCAGAGTTGGTTGTCTAAAACTGGAGTTTCAAAATTGTGTTTTTTGCCCAGAAATACATTATCTCTCAATAGCATCTCAGTTCATCATTTAAGATTTGTCATTGGGAACCCCTACCGTCCAAGGCTGCCTTTATGCTTTTGGCTCAAGTGCAGCACTTGCATTTGAGAAAGAGAGATAATTTAATTTGCACATAATTTTTCTCCTTGAAAGGATAGTTCCCCAAAGATTAAAGTTCTGTCATCATTTACTTGACTTGGACTTTCTTTCTTCTGTGGAACACAAAAGAAGATATTTTTAGAAAAGTCTCACACTGCATTCGAATGCTTACATTCTATATAGTAGGGGGAAAGCAGTATGTGAGCCGAGTAGTATGTCCAAATTCATAGCATTCATAAAACATACCTGGATGACTAACTACTTCTGGCAAGATTCTGAAATTTGCATCTGGACACTTTATTTTTCATAGATTTGGGAATGGTATGAAGTAACTCAATTGATGCTGTAGGTCAAGTGACAGTGACAACATGGCAGAAATGTCATTCATTTTACACATATTCATACTATATACAATAATTTAATTTGCACATAATTTTTCTCCTTGAAAGGATAGTTCTCCAAAAATTAAAGTTCTGTCATCATTTACTTGTGGTTCCAAACTTGACTTGGACTTTCTTTCTTCTGTGGAACACAAAAGAAGATATTTTTAGAAAAGTCTCACACTGCATTCGAATGCTTACATTCTATATAGTAGGGGGAAAGCAGTATGTGAGCCGAGTAGTATGTCCAAATTCATAGCATTCATAAAACATACCTGGATGACTAACTACTTCTGGCAAGATTCTGAAATTTGCATCTGGACACTTTATTTTTCATAGATTTGGGAATGGTATGAAGTAACTCAATTGATGCTGTAGGTCAAGTGACAGTGACAACATGGCAGAAATGTCATTCATTTTACACATATTCATACTATATACAGTAGAACATACTTTTTTTAATGGTTGTGAAGAAAATTCCAAACCAAATGTATTATCTTCAATAAAGTATTTGATTTAGGACATGTTTTTATTTTATTTTTTTCTGTGTGGGTCTGTGGTTCCTTGTTTTGGACGGTATGGGCAAAAACTGTTGATACATTCTACAAAATAGCATATTTTGTGCTCCATAGATGAGAAAAAAAAGTAATACAGGTATGGAACAACGTGAGGGTGAGTAAATGATGACTAAATGTTATTTATCATTTTTATGTGAACTATCGCTTTAAATTAAAAAGGCTCATGAGAGTTAACAGCAGGTGTCAGTAAAACCACTTCAGATGTATTTGTGTATTTCTCTACACACAAATACAATTTTTGTCAAGAAATGTACCACAAAATATAACTACCCATTTTTAATTTTGACTGAACAAAATGATGTCTTTGACCATGACGTTCTGAATTTAGTGTGACAGCATGACTCACTGTGGAGCTGGTTTTAGGAATGTCTGAAAAGTCTGAGTCCGCACTGAAAATCTGGTATTCAAAATGTAGTTTTGAATAATTGTTAGTAAAAAAGTTTAAACTGCAATTAACAGGAAGTTTCTGAAAAACCAAAATAAATGTTATGACGAGAAATTAATAAGAAATATAAAAGATTCGAATGAATTCAAGGTCATTAATCAATATAGCATTGACCATGTGAACCCCTTTGAACAAGGTCGGACCTCCACAAGATGTTCTTTGAAACATGAGTTAATATCATTTCTAAATATATATATATATATATATATATAGTCCTTTATGACATTTGGCAAAGACTGGTGTTCTGAAAAGCTGAAAATAACAAGCTAGCCATTCCTCTTTTTTGTTTTAACTTATTCAGTCCAGTGAGTGTGCAGCTTCACTCCCACTAAGACTGTCAGTGAGAGCTGTCAGCATACATTCTCTAAGTTAAGCTCTACAGTATGTGCCGCTTTTTGAGTTAATATCATTTCTAAATATATATATATATATATATATATATATATGTGCAAAATAGCAGTATTTTTGCTTGTGGTCTCGGACCTTTGGACCTTTGCATTTTGATGAAACACTGAAAACACTGCACTGAACTGGATTTTCTGGAGATATCATTAATTCTCAAACTTGAACACTTTGTATCTACTCTTATTATTCTGCAACGCCTCCGTTCGGCAGACATCTACCATACCCTCATGAATTTTACATCCACTGCTGAAGGCAACCATTTTCATTGCTTGATCTTACTGATGGTGTCCAGTTGTCTTCCCATTCTGTAGCCTTGTCAGTCCTTTATGACATTTGGCAAAGATTGGTGTTCTGAAAAGCTGAAAATAACAAGCTAGCCATTCCTCTTTTTTGTTTTAACTTATTCAGTCCAGTGAGTGTGCAGCTTCACTCCCACTAAGACTGTCAGTGAGAGCTGTCAGCATACATTCTCTAAGTTAAGCTCTACAGTATGTGCCGCTTTTTTACTATTTGAAATTCAGCAGTGCAATTTCAATCAACCTTGGGGACACAAATATTATTCTGTAGTGAGTTAGTCAAACACAAGGTAAACAAAACATGCTGGGCTTTTTTTTTTAACAATTATATATTTATTTCATCAAAATGTGGGAAACAAATAAGTGAGGATAATTATGACCAAGTCACAAAAACTGCAATTAGTCAGCTACATTTGTGACTGTGCAATTGTTTATTAGTAATTGCTTAATTAATGTGAAGCAATTTAATTTAAATGAGAGCTATTGAATTCTTTATTTTTAACAAATCCTGCAAATGTTTTTTTTTTTTTTTTACAGAATTTATTGTCAATTTAATTTATTATAGATTCTAAAATGGTGAAAATGCCATGTTGATTTGTTGTCACAGTCATTCAAAGAAATTCTGTAGTGAGTTAGTCAAACACAAGGTAAACAAAACATGCTGGGCTTTTTTTTTTAACAATTATATATTTATTTCATCAAAATGTGGGAAACAAATAAGTGAGGATAATTATGACCAAGTCACAAAAACTGCAATTAGTCAGCTACATTTGTGACTGTGCAATTGTTTATTAGTAATTGCTTAATTAATGTGAAGCAATTTAATTTAAATGAGAGCTATTGAATTCTTTATTTTTAACAAATCCTGCAAATGTTTTTTTTTTTTTTTAACAGAATTTATTGTCAATTTAATTTATTATAGATTCTAAAATGGTGAAAATGCCATGTTGATTTGTTGTCACAGTCATTCAAAGAAAAATCAAAGTGAAATTATACAGGTAATTTCCATCACACATTTTAAAACAAAATATGTAGATTATATTGAATTAATTGGTTATTTTATCAGAGTCCAAATGTGTGGTCTGATAAATAACAAATAAATGAAAATGTAATTATGTAACCTTTCGAATTTAATTGTAATGAAATGTTCCAGACATCCCAATCAGTTCCCAAAAAGCAAAGAATAATTTAATATAAAAACTACCTTTCAGTCAGATTGTATGTGTTTGAACTTCTTATCAAGCTGTTTTGATAAAGACATTCATTTGGCTCTGGTGTACACTTCAGATTTCCATTATAGTTTCTTGACAGCTTAGTGTCAGAGATTAATAATAGAGCCGAAGTTGTGACAGGTCTTAATTATTCAGACCTCAGATGCGGGAAACAGACTGGTGATAAGCCACAGTTCTTCTTCAAATTGCTCAAACTTTCTGGGAAATAAACAAAGGAAGCACTGCTATATAATCCCAAAAAGTCACATAAATTCAGGCAAAAGGGCTTCTTTACAGCTCATTCTGTCCTGTGTCCAGTGTACCAAGTTTATCCACATCTCTCAGGTGCTACAAAAGTAGATAATCAACACTTTTAATGGCTTAATCCCCAACTGGCCATATTGTGTCTGGACCACTGATTCCCTGTCCCCATTATTTGTTTCTAAAAGTGTTTAGTCTGGTATGGAGGGCAATAGTTTGCTTGAAACAGCAATCAATCTCAAAAGCCATTCAGGTCTATTGCAGTGATATTGATTACTTTACAGCCCTTCATTCTTCAGCGTAAGATTTGTTGTTCAAAACCTGAATTGCACTAATTGGCTGCATTGTGCTCAGGGTCTAAGTGTATCACCCTTTAATAGCTACCATAAATATGTCAAGCAGAAGAGCCTTTTGACATGAAATGTCAAAAACACAATTAGTACTTTCTCGATTTTGGATTTCTTTGGTCTGTAGTCCTCAAATCAACTTCAACTGTGCATCAACATATCCTGCTGTTGAACTCAAAATAGGTGTCAATAACGAAATCTAACAAAAGTGGCTATAAGAAGTTCCAATTTTCTCATATTTTGTGTTTTTTGGACAGATGAATAACTCTTCACTTACAGCCACTCTGATCGGTTGGCAATGGTGTGGTACAATGCATCGAAATAGAAGCCTACATCTGGTGCATCTGTTATGCTTTTCATGCTACCAATGAGACAGGCTTGAAATATACTCGCTATATTACTGTTGATGTGCTGGTGTAATGAGAGCATTTTGAAAGCCCCACTGTGGGAACTTTTTGAAAATGAAATGCAATTGCTGTGAAATGTAGAAAACCATTGACAACAATTGCTCAAACCATTGCTTTTTCTACACAATTTACCTGGAAAAGCACCAAGCAGCCTTGACAGGACAAAATATGATATCTCCTGTAACTAATCTCACAGAAAAATGCATTGCAACAAAAATAACAAACCAGTTACATGGTGTCACAGTGATTTTTAGTGGATGTAAGCAGATAAGTTCATCACGGCCATGTTTGTCAACCAAAAGTGTTATAATTTTTCTCCTTTTTTATTCAATTAAATGTCACATGGTTTGATATTTTACATTCTGACGGAGTGGCATTTATACAGTTTAAAGTGTCTAAACACTTTTGGGCCACTGCGCATATACAGGGATTATATTATATTCAGTACAGGAAAGGTAAATGAACTGAAAAATGAATGTACCAAGTTAAGATGACTGTAATTGTCACACATCAGAGGAATTCTTTAAGAAGCGATATTACCACTTGACTCAGATGTGAGCAGACCATCATTATTATTCATTGGGCCATCAGTGCTGATGGCTGCAGAACGACGCATTTGAGGTGTGAGAAATCTGCTTTTGCCCCTAACTCAAAGTGATGAATTAGAAGTTGTTAATTGATTTTCTGGCTGGTCCAGTGGCCTCTACATCACATTAGGTGAAGAGTGGGACACTTTTTAATTACAGAATCAGTTGACTAAAGATCTAAAACTTAATCCAGTGTGTTTAGTGCAAATGTGTTTATGACAAAGTTAAGCCAACTGAAAAATAGAATGGGGGGAAAAACATACACCATATTGAATATTATGACACGTTGGTTAGTAACTAAAAATGTCTCATGATTGTTTCTGATTGAAACATTGTATTATTCAATAAACATTTGCAAGCTAGTGCAGAATTGTATGTTATATCTACTATATGTTACATCAAACTTTATTACATATGTAGTCTTTTATTTTAAATGAAATTGAACAATTGTCTGCCCTATGTGCAAAGTTGCTTTCAATCAAACAGTGGTCTCAAGGTCAGGCAGCTGACAACATGTCAAATTAGAAACACTTTAAAATGGGTTTGTATTATTGACCAAACGCAGATTATGTATGATGTGTTTTCCCAGACTGGTGACGTAAACAGAATGATCTCCTGTGAAAGAAAGCTATGAAATAGCCCGGTTAACCTCTCAAGTGTCTCAACACCCCTATTTTGGCATTGACTGAATGTGCACAAGGCAAAATATAAAGATTTGTGTTGTTATATTTCATACAGATTTTATGAGTGTTGAAGGACGACGACTGTGGGACATGATTGAATCACATTTAGTGAGAAGAACACTTCAGTTTCAGTTTCAGTAAATGAGGACTAAAGGGAGACAAGCTGACAGGCCAATGGATTTGACACAAGCTCCTCTGTCAAGTGTCCAACCCCTTGGCTGCCCCCTTTGTGGCCTGTGTCTTTCACAGATGAGTGATAAAAACCTTTCACATCAGACCAGCTCACAGCAAACTCACAGATGTCCTAATATACCTTGGCAAAACTCTGCAGTGTTTTACCTTTTAACAAGTATACCTTTGTTTTCTTTTGTACTTTATTGTGTCTTCCAATTCAATAGAATTCCTTTCCAAAGACTTTTTTTTATTATTTTGATGACCTATGAAAAAAAAAAACCTGAATTTAAAAAAAATCATTTTATTTTATTTTTTCAAAAATCAATTGTTATGTTATTTTATGTAATTTCAAATACAAAAGCTTTTTATATCTACAAAACATGTATGGTATACATACCAATCAGAATAATCACAATTTAAACAAAAAAGTTTGATCTGAACATTATACATTATACTAACAAATGATACAACATTAAATAGAAGAAACCTTTTTTTTCTTTCACCATTTCTGTTTTGTGGTTTAACACCAGTCAGCATTATATATTTTTTTCAAAGTCAAAAAATCTATTTATGATTTTCCTGTTTGCAGCAGCCATAAATAATGGCAAAAATTTCAGGCACGCTCATTCGCAGTTGTAAATTGTTTTAGTTGACATGCATGAAATTCAGCCATGAATATTCTTGGTAATATGATTGAAACACATTTTCCATTATACAAACCTAATGCATTACAATCCTCAACCGCTGGCCCGGCTGTGCGCGGGAATGCTTCATCAGCAACACATCAGTTCAAGTTTACCCCAATACGACTCAATTTCCTTTAAGGCAAAAGCAGTCTTTCATCATCAACACATATCCACCTCCTGCAAATGCAGTGAAAAGCCTTGCATCCTCTATAAGGTGCACTTCCCTCCATTGTAGCCCTTGCAGAAGTGTTTTTAGTGTGGAAAGATATTGAGAGGTTAATTGCAAGGCAAAAAATGTGCTCTCCTTGGCTCTGAAAGATTAACCATTAGAGAAATTTGAGGAAATGGGAAGTGGCTAGCAGAGGGAAAAATGCCACAGGGTGCCATGGATCACTTTCCTTTTAATGGCCCGGCACTTTTAAAAGCTTTTCTCCCCCTCCTGATCGTGACTCAAAACATAATTGACCTGTAAGGCTCTTAATGAACATCACATATCACAAGCCTCTGAAATTGTAGCATCTTATCAATGAGCTAAGCAGTCTGCCGGAACGAAATTAACGCTCACCAGATGCTTGTTTTGTTGAAGGTCATGTTCCACAAACCAAACAAGCACTCGTCATTTGATGCATTGATCACTGTAAAAAACATTTCGTAAAATTTACAGTAAAAAAACGACAGCTGTGGTTGCCGGAATTTTTACCGTAAAAATACGGTAACAACATTTTAGGTTTTATGGTTTTAACTTAAATTTACAGTTAAATACCGTAATTTCATTAACTAATAATGTTAATATACCAACCTATTGAAGTACTGAAACCTTTTTCTGTTTTATACCTTTGTAATAGACTGATAACCACCAAATGCAGGTGGTGATGAGAAAGTCACATGATGAACCAAAGCCCATCACAAGCAGCTTTTAAATGATAACACATATAGAAGGTGCACAGTGTCATTCACACAGACACTAACCACCATCATGGTAACACACATGAAACTGAAATAATGCAATAAACATTCATTTAACAACATTAGGTGTAACATACAACCCTAATATACAAAACTGATAAGAAAAAAACTAAGAAGAAACATAGTTATTCATCAAATTTGAAATGTAACGCAGGGAATTCTGGGAATGTCAATTTACGGTTATTCACTGTAAATTATACGGTCTTTTTCACTTCAAAAAACGTAATGTCCAATACAGTTTTTCACCGTATAAAGTAGGGGAATTTACCGTTAACCATTTAACAGGTTTTTACTGTAGCATTTTAACAGTCTTTTACCATTAAATTCACGGTCATTTTTTACAGCCTGTGAAACAAACCATTAGGAATAACACGTTTATTTGTACTGTACATTTTATATCTCCAGTGCTTTCATGGGATATTAAAATGTGGAGACTGATGAAGGATATAAAAGATACTGCATTTTAACAGTGCACATAAAGAGCGTTTTACATTTTTATTATAATTATTATTAATTTTTTCCCCCACTGTTGAAGAGGGCTGCACTGTGCTAAAACTGGAGCAAAATAACCTTTCCACTTGCAGTTCTGCCAGGATTCTTAAGCCGGCGTGAACTGCGAGTTTGTATTGATTGAGTGTCCAGTGCGGAAGACATGGATGCCCTTTGTGCTCTAATTAGCAAAGCCGTGAAAAATGAGCACTGCTGCAGAGCTGATAAATGCATTTGTCAGAGTCTGACATGCACTGTGTTAACAGAGCTACTTCAGCATAAAATTCTTCCCGGCAGGGTGAGGTCATGATGCTACCTACAGGGGTCAGTAACAGGGTGAGAGGAGGATAACAGGTAGCATCCTACTCCAAGCGTTTGAGTGACAGGAGCTAATGATGAATATAAGGTGTTTGAAATAATTATTACGCTGGCCTTTGGAATGCTGAATTCTGATCAATCATGGCATTTAGCAGAAAGATTTCAAAATTTACTGTTGTCCATCTTCATGTCTCTGGTATCACAACAGAGAGTTGTGCTCTCTTGTTTCATACAAATGCAATTGGCAGCATCTTGCGTCAGTATTAATATTACTGTAGTAATGTTGCAGTCTTCTCCCAAATGATAGTACTTCATGTAAAACTTCAACGATCTAAACGTTTTACAAAATGGCAGGCCATCACAATAGGTGACATAGATCCCTCGGTGCAGCCAGTGGGACGGGAGTCTAATCTTGTGATGGCAGAGGTAGAATCTGAACCAGCCTCCATGTTCTGTTGTGAAGATATCATAGCATCAAGTTCTGAGGCTCACATCATTTGGCTCAACCTCAGCAAGTGTGGTTGACAGACTGAGCTGCCAGATAAGAACTGGACAATCATTTATTTAGTGCAGCTGCCTGAATAAGAGCATGAGAAATGTGTTACTCTCCCCCTCTTTCCTGGAACACCTGGGTCTTACTGTCCTGCCTGATAATGTGAAAATGATTTATGGAGAAAAAAATGGGCAGTTATCACATTTGGGTATTAAACCTTGTTTGTTTGTTCATGCTGATTATTTATTCATTGTTATCTTTTATAAAACAAGGAAAATAAAATGGCCACATAAATGCTATTCTTTCAGATTTTGATTTTACATTGTCTAATTCTGTAACTGCAAGAAAGTATCCAATATTTTGGATAAATAACCTTATATGAAATACAGTATTGTTATTAATTATTATTTTGACCAAAAATATTATACGCTTTATACAGCACTGAACTTTTCACTGTTTGCATCACTCAGCTTGTCTGTGTTCACATGCTCCAGGTAGACTCTATGCATTACTATTGGGAATTTTCAGTGACTCTTTTTGCATGTTACATCATGACGCCAGTAGGTGGTGACAAGTGACTGTTTTTATCACTTATTAGCTCAAAAACACTGAATCATTCAAGAACAAATCAATTATGAGTGAATCATTGATTCATTAACTCGACTATTTTGTTCAAATACACTGATTCATTCAGGGATTAAACAATTATGAGTGAGTAATTTATTTATTCAACTGAACATATTTGTTCAAATACACTGATTCATTCAGGAATTAAACAATTATGAGTGAGTCATTGATTCATTCATGCACCATGAGGCCTCCACAGGTCTGCCCGACATGTGCCAGGACACTTTGTGCCAATATTGGCCGATGAATCTTCGGACACACTGCACCCAGTCACAATGTGGTGTTGAGGTCTTCATCGATTCTGATTCTGATTCTGATTTACAAGCAGAGAAACCAATTCTTTTAAATACACTGATTCATTCAAAATGCCACTGTTATGAGTTACTCTGAGATGCTCAGCTGTTGATTCGGTATTGGCTTTATTTGGAACTATTTCCATTGGCAAATACAAAGAAAGTAACTGCCAATAAAATTGTCACGGCTGTGAATCAGCCATAGGTAATTCACAGTAATTTGGAACAACAGTAGTCTTGCTCGTGCAGAGTTATACACTGTATATTCAATGCATCATCCACACTGATTGTGCATTAATTGTTAGTAGTCTGTTCGCTGGGAGAATCATTACAAATTGTTTCAGTGGGCAGTCTCAGAGGTGTGTGCCAACTCTCAATATTGTATTCCCATTTTCTAGTTGACTTTTTTTTATTTTTATCTAGTTTAGATGGCACTGTTTGTTCTTATGGTGGAGACACATTTGTTGCTTGTGGAGGTAAATAGTTTAAGAATCAATAGGACGGTCAATGAAGTATGAAAATAAGTGCAGTGAAGACCGGGATAGAAATATTGATTTCATTGCATACAGCTATGAGGCATGCTCAACAGCTACATGGTGTGTCATGAAGTTAATTATGGTGCTCTTTTGCTAGGGTGTGGGGCAAGGTGACTTTATCAATATCCTTCAGCATATTTCCCATCCAGTAAAATCAGCTTCTTATTGGGCTCTAACCCATGATGCCATCTTATTTCCTGAAATGGTACAAAAACTTTCTTTCAACTGAAAAACACCAATAAACATCCAAACAACAATAAATGAGTATTAAGGCTTGTTTATCCTTAAAGGGAACTGGTTAAAAATTTGCATTGCTAAGTAAGTTTGATAGACAAGTCTGTGTGATTTAGTAATTGCTTTGAGACAAAGAACTCTCCTCAAATAAAACTTGAACTGAAATTGAACGACTCTCTGAGGAAATCTTGATAGTTGCAGAATGAAAGGTGATTAACTACTACTTAGAGGTCTGCACAATCTGATTTTAAAGCTTAAAATTAGATCTGGGCTGGGATTATAAAAAAACCAAGCTTTGTGACATGTAGGTGTAATGATCAGGTGGGTTGAAATACATTTGAGATTGGGTTCTTCATAAAATATGGAAATATCCAAAAAGATAATTGCTTCAGTCATCATTCAAAACCATCATGCCTCTGACTGAACAAGTTCATAATGGGCACCACAATCTCTCAACTGCACTTACAAAAGAGATCCAACTGCAGTTTAACTTCAGCAAAAATGAAACTGCAGATAGCAAGACCATACATGGTAAGAAGGAGGTGGAGGAGTTCTTTCTGTGAGATGTCTAATCCAGACAGTAAATGGGACAACCCAAAATGCCAAGTTTTTAAAAAAATGTTTTATGTGATTTGCTTTAATGAAAATGTCAAATTATCTGTGAACTGATAATTCAGTGTATAATGGAGTTTATTATATGTGTGGATTGTTGTGTTGTAGCTTGTGAAAGAATATGATAAAGATGTGACCTGAATGGGTCAGTGTTCTTTGGTATTAAAGGTAGTGACTCTATGAGAAAGGTGGTTTCAGAATAAAATTTACTATGCAAAAGACGATTGGACTATATCAACGCTTAACAAATGTGCACTTAAACTGAAAACACAGGTGCCCGATTGAAAAAAAAAATCTAGGACATAACCCATACTCCACCCCTGCTCAGTATGGCCCCCTATATTTGGGCCACTGCTGAAGTTGAAACAAACATGAATTAAATTAAGGGTCACCATCATTTTTGGTTTTAATTTTAATTTTTACTTCTTATTTTCTTTATATATAAGGAGATTTTTTTTATAGATTAGAATATCAGTTTTGCCATCAGTGCACCATCCCAGGATGGCATTTCATTCTTCATAAATATCCTCTTTTGGTATGCAAAACAGTATGTTACAAAAAAATCTATTTTAAATGAATGCTGTTTTATTTATCAAAGAATCTTTTTTGAATTGCATTAAGATTTTACAACATTACTGTTTCAAATATTTCAAATAAGAGACTTCTTTCAAAAAGAATAAACATCAAAGCAAATATAGCTCCTTGTGTATCTCCCCAATTTGTCAATTGTCAAATTTAAGTTTATATGAGAATAAAAACAGCATTTGATCAAATATTAGTGGGTATAAGGGGAAATAGCTGACTAATACCATAAGTCTATATAAGCACAATAACAACCAATTATGTTTACATTGGTCCCTCTGTAACCATAGAAATAACATTTTATTGGTTCTGCTATGCATTAGACTATTAGACTGTCTGTCTATACAGTAAGTATGTGCTCTCTGTTTATGGAGACTCTAGAATTTCTCACAAATTTAGCTAGAACTCTATCACTCTAGTAGTTTGAAAAGTGCTGTCAAATGCCAAACTGCACCTTTATTTGACAGCCTGCCACCACATCAATAGTGTTATCAAAAAAATAAAAAAATAAAATAAAAACGTAGCTTATCACAGAACAACATAATAACCTTTTAAACCTAATTGAGTGGTTTTCAAATAAGCAACCCCAGTAAAAGATTTTTTAGTATATATAAAAAAACCTTTCCCATCAATAATTTTCAAATCCTTATTCCCCATTTGGACCAGTAGCATGGAGCTTGTTCCTCTTGACTAACCATACGCATCCACACAAAGCTTTAGGAGGAACAGCAGGTCAAATCAGCTGGCTTTAAACAGGCCGTTCTGGGCTGTCCATGGGTTATGATACGATAAACTGCTGAGGAGTCCTTGAAGTCTATCCAATTAAAAGGGGATACAGAATCCTGACTTCAAGGACCAAAAGCAATTACTAATTCTGACAGTAGCCTATTTATTATTAGATCCACATTCATTCCCCTCATGCTTTTTCCTCCTGCCTTCATTTAACTCATGAAATACAACTATAAGCTACTTTATCATAGAGAGGTGATATATATTTGCAAATGTTTCTGTCATAGGTTTGGAATTCATGCTGCTGTCACAGGCTTGGTGGGTGTTGTTTTTTTGTTTTCAGGCATCTTTGATTTTGTTTCTTTAAATATCTGTTATTTTAGAGTTTAGTGTACTTGTTCTAGTCTAGTCTAGTCCTTTTTCATTTACTCCCCAGAAGTTCATTTTGTTTCATCATCAGTTTTTGTTAGGTTGTCTTGTGCATTTAGTCATTGTATCTTTTGTCACGTCCCATTCTGGCTGTTGGTGAGTAGTTCTTCCTCATGCTTTCTTGTTCCTGGATTCTTGTTGTTTTAAGTAAATGCTGCATTTAGATTCTCATTCTTGGGACTCATATAACAACCGTATCTTTAGGTTTTCTGTTGATATTCAGTTCATTTACAATACAGCCTTATATAGCAAAAGGAATATGATAAAATATTGGCTATGTAAAATGTAAACCCATGGCAAGACAATCACAAAATATACATACATACAGTATACAATATTATATATTTAGAATATGTGTGTGTATACAGCACACTTCTGTGTCCTGTAAAAGACATTATCAGCTTCATGCAATTCTTATGTTTTGCAGAATATTAATGCTATGCAAACAAACTTCATGTTCACAATATTGGAACATTTCTTTCAAATGAACAAATACGAATGAGAAAGTTTGATTGAGTCTGTTGACAATAGCTTTGCCTTTTAATTGTGCCTAATGTATAAAGATGCAGATCTCCTAAAACCCCTCCACAGGGATAAAAATGGAATGTTTCTTAAAAAAAAAAGAAGAAAAAAAAGCACCAGGCAATATAAAACAAGACAAACCTCACAAAGGAACCGGTGCCAGACAGTATATCTTACAAATCACGTAGCTTCAGAGTCTATTCAAACACACATAAAATTGATCAAAGAGATTGTACTCCATGGAAACTTCTTCTTCTTTTCAGTCTTCTAATGTGCTGACATTGCTGTATAAAGGTGTATTTGAATACTGCTGTAGAGCTACATGTGAGTGGGGCAAGTGATAACCAGAGAATAGAGGGTATAAACAAATAAAGTCATAGCCACATGAGTGACATTTAAGCCGGTCAGTATTGCTGAGATTCTCAATCTCTCGCTGTATCTCGATATGACAGTGGTTCTCACCATCTCTGCGGGAATTTTATATTCAATTAGACTCTGCATGTTTGAAAACCTTCCAGTAAATGTCAAAAAGTAAATAAGGTGGGAAGCCGTGCACCATGATTCCCTTGAAGACGGAGATTTGGAGTCACAGGCTACTTTGAAAGGAATATTGGGGTTTATGCTCTCAGCTCGTTTCCAGGTCACTGGAACATTGAGAATCGGCACAGACCAGCCCCACTGCTTTACCCTGAGCCTTTGTAGACACATCTGACTTTCATAAACCTTAAAAAAACATCTTCAAAGCTTTATTTAAATGTACTACTGTTTGAGTAGAAATCAGGTGTTAGTTGTCACATGCTGTACTCCAGTGAATATTTCTCCTTGTGGGTTTATTTCTGAAGGTCATTTGCTTTTATTTATTGTGTAAAATACATTTATTTATTTATTTTAATTGTGCACTGTACATAGTTTGAATAGACACATTTTGGGGTTAAGGCTAGATGGCATAGGCTACAGCAAAAACTACTGGGCATGTGCACATCAATATAACGTAATTTTTCTCACACTGTACAACAATATTTACTATTTTTGCATTATTGTAAGGGGTAGGTTTAGGGTTGGGGTAAAAGTAGACGTTAATAAAACACAATCTAATAGGTAGAACATTCAATTCATTGTTAGCTTCCGGTTTTTGCTTAATCCCTTCTAGCCACAACCACATTTTGGTGAAACAAATGTAGAAACAAATGTGTGTCTTGAAACACAATGGATTTGACGTGCACGCCCATCAGTCGTTTTTGTGCAGTTGCTACCTGGCCTGACTGACAGGACAAACAGGAAGTAGGAGACTTCTAGGTTACTGGATTCAGTGTTTTAAGGACACAGCCAAAATGCACACGGGGAAAATGGTGCAGAGCACTGTTAAATATACAGTACTTGCAAGCGATGTGCAAGATGAAATCGACAACGTTTGCACTGACGATGAGGACGATGAAATTACGATAGATTTCCACTCGTAAGTGACAAAATGAAAGTAACATTTGCTTGACGTCTGCTGCGTAAGTTAATTGTCATTTCAAAACAATCTGCTTTAACGTTAAGTGCATTTGCTCTTATGTCGTGGCTGCTTTCTTTCAGTGATGTTGGCGCGACAACAGGTACTCAATCTACTCTGCTAAAGACGCGACGCGACAAGACCGCCTGCAGTGCATACACACTTGACTGTAATGGGATCTTTCAAGTTTTGCCCGTCGCGTCGCTAGCAGTGTAGAAGTGTTCCGATATAAATATTCTCAATAGTATGCCGTTTATAGATATTCTTGCTAGTGAAGAGTTGTGATCGATTTCCTTTACTAATTTAATAAATCGTTATTTAAATGCTTTTTATCTAGGGTGACCATACATGCCCTTTTCCACACGTCCTGGCCAGGATTTCTATATTGTTTAAAATATTCAGGTTTTGGCTTTGATTGCGCTGCGCAGACCGATCGGTGTATGACATCAAAAATCAGACGCTCCTGCTTTCGAATCGCTCTCGCGGTATTTTGATGTCACACAACGCTCGGTCTGCCCAGCGCCGCTTCAAGTCGAACCAGGGGCCAGTTGCATAAAGTCACAATGTTAAGACTGTGTCTTAAAAACTAGTTTGACTAGTTTCTAGCAGTTAACCAAGTGGTAATCAATCTTACTTTTCAGATTCAAATTAGACCAATATACCATTTTAAGTAACCAAATTTAATACGTCTTTAAAGGCACAATATGTAATTTTTTGCGACTAGAGGGCGCGTATTCAAAACAAACAAAGAAACAAAGGCGTAATTAGATGACGCCGTGACTGAGTGTGGAATCATGGGAGTTGTCGTCTTCATCCCCACAGCCGAAGCAATCCGATGGGACTCGGGCAGAAATCATGTTCACGGATGAGCTAAAGTATTAAAGATTTATTAACGTCGTAGTAGGGCTGTGCAAAAAAATCGAATGCGATTTTCATGCGCATCACGTCAGTAAAGCCGCTTCTGGTGATTAGTAGTAAATCTCCAGCACGTGCTTTCAGATGGAGCGGCATTTACTACACAGAGCCGTAGATCACTGACAAGCTACACAAAATCGCGTTCAAAATCTCAGGTGATTCTTTGCGCGAATGCGATTTTGTGTAGCTTGTCAGTGAATTTACTACTAATCACCAGAAGCGGCTTTACTGACGAGATTCACATGAAAATCGCATTTGATTTTTTGCCCAGCCCTACGTCGTAGTATGAAGCAGAGTGAGGCGGAAAGCCGTCGAAGCAAAACGAGGGCGCTGAATGAGCGCGACACACGGCTCGAAAGCAGCGGAGCTTTTATTATGCCACAGTCGACCGCTTCCGCTCTTTCCGGAAAGCAGCGGAAGTAAGCAGCGCTGTTTTATCATACTAGATACATGAACGTTCTGTTATAATGCTACTCTGTGCGGTCATCACTTGTCTAATAAAATGCATAGCATATTAAAGCGTCTTTAGTGTTTCCATGTTTTCTACAAAACAAAACCGGAAATCGAGGGTGTATGATGTCATTGGCAGGCGACACAAGGACACTATAGACGGTCCGTGTCACTAGTTAAAATTGCTTATTTCTCTGGATTTAAACATTCTTCGAAACATTTGGGATAATGTAAGTACACAAGTCAGCAAAATATATAACACTGTTCTAGTGGTTTTTGGATATTTTAATAAAAAAATCTTACATATTGTGCCTTTAAGACGTCTACGAGTCTTGAAGAAAAAAACCGGATGACTAACTTTTAAGACTAGTCTAAGTAGTTTATGCAACTGGCCACATATTCATGATGCATTTGGATGCTAAACTCAGTGGTGTAACTTTGTTTTAAAAAATGTGTGGGACAGGAGTGAGTGAGTATGTGAATGTGAGTGTTGCATCTGCATTCAGATTGAAGAAGTGATAGCAAATGCTGCTTATTTTTGTGTGCATCTGAACACGGGCACATGAATGCGATATGAACAACATGAACAGAATTTTCACTTTTGGGTGAACTATTTGGTGTCCAACTGTGCATTGCATTCTTTTTATCAGCTACCAGAGTAAAGTGATAAGCTGACTGCTGATATACTGAGACTGCATTAAAGAAAAGCAAAATCTCCTTTATATTTGTGGTTTGTAAATTCTGCCCCTCCAGACTCCACATTCTTATTGTTCTTACAATATACAGGCCCTTCATCGGTCAGCAAAGAAGGACAAGGAAAAGAGACACCTGTGTCAGGGTCACAGTGGCTGTGATTCTTCTGGGAATTGTTTTCGGATTTATGATCTGTGAGTGGAATGGCTATTGGCCTGGAGTTGAGGAGCATCAGGACCTGTCAAATCATCAAGAGACTAACAAGACACACAAGATTTCTGAGGATGAAGATCACGACCACCACGAACACCACCACCAACATCATCAAGATGATGGTGACCACAATGACCATGACCACAACCACAAAGACGGACATGATCATGATGATCATGCTCTTGATAATCATGATCATAATCATGATAGTCACACTCATGAGCACAGTCAATCACTGTACCACAATGCTGCTATCATCACAGACTCGGGCAAGACTCCTTTCATTAATTATTATTATACAAACCAAATGCGTAAATATGTATCAAACATATTTTAATGTCTCCTGTGTGCTTTCTTTTTTATAGCAAACTGCTCCAGTATTGGTAAGGAGCTTCTTCAGGAGAGAGGGAATGTGGTCGATGCAGGGATTGCTGCTTTACTCTGCCTAGGAGTTGTTCATCCACACACCGCTGGATTAGGTCAGTATCAGGCACTTTTCATCACTTGACTTCTACAAATAAAATGTTTCAGTGCCACAGTCTTGGTTGGTTAAAACAAGAAGAACAATTCTCAGTGCTGTAGTCGAAACCAGCTCGTTGGAGTTTGAGCCAAGACCGAGACCAAAAAATGAAAACATGGTCTTGGACTTGACTCAAACATGATCCTCTTCTGGTCTTGGTCTTGACTTGAACTTGAATGACTTGGTCTTGACTACAACACTGGCAGTGTTATTAACATTCATCATTGATCTTGAGATTTATCATTGATTTTTAGCTTTTTCTGAAGCATGATGTAATTTTCTGAAATCTGTGGTTTTAATGTTTAACTTACAATAGTGTCATTCTCTAAAAATACCATGAGCAAGTTTTGTTGAAGTGCTATGCATTTCAAATGGTTTTAACAAGCGGTTTAAAAGTATTTAGCTGTATAATAATGTTTATGAAGGGTTATGGTAGAAATTAAGCATGGAAAAAGCCCATTAGTGATATAAAAAATCATTTGAGTAGTTTAGACTCTCAAATGCATAATGTTTGTTGCTAATATCTACAACTAATTAGCGCCGCATTTGCCTTTCAGAAGGTTGCTAAAAGCATAAACTACTTTTTGAGGCAGCTGAATGATTCATTCGTGCTTCCCTTTTTTTCAAGGTGGAGTGTTTTCTGCAATTTTGTACAATCACACTGCAAGATCATTTAAAGCGATACGTGATACCTCTCAGCAGCTGCCTACATATGGCGCTCCCTCATTATTGCAGGGCCTTCAACTGCTGCATTCCAACTACGGGCATTTAGAATGGAGTCGACTTTTTGAGGGCGCCACGAAAGTCGCTAAAGAGGGTTTCCTTATCGATGGAATCCTCTCCAGGGCTTTAGAAACCCACAAGGACAAAATACTCCAGTCAGGACTGTGTGATCTGTTCTGCGATGCGGCTGGCCGTGTGAAATCAGAGGGCGAGCATGTCGCCAACGGGAATCTATCAGAACTTTTGCTGAGCGTCAGCCTAAACAGTTCCCATTTCCCAGAAAATCTGGCCGTAAAATTGGCTCAAGACATTTCTGAAGCAGAGAGACCAGCTTTCCTTGCTGCCGCTCAGGCCGGCAGCGGAGAAATCAATGATCCCCTTATCGTGGCAGAAGAGAAATACAGCATTCTTTCACCCCCCTACCAGCTCACAGGTGGAATGGTATCCAATATATTAGATAGAGTCCGAGAGCAAAACCTCACTTTTCCGAGCCACGTAGATATCGGTAATGCCTTTGCCTCTTATAATGCCCTCCTAAATTTGGCGAATGAATTCTTCAACACAAGTCAGAGAGAGATATTCACATTAAATACCACAAGCAGTAATGTAGGAGTCCTCGATAGTCACGGCAATTTCATAGTAATCTCCACCTCGCTCAACAGCACATGGGGATCTGGGCAATACTTACCAAGTAGCGGAGTGATTCTCAATGACTTTACCTCAGACATCATTCAGGAGCCTTATTTTAGTTTTCCTCTAGTGCTAAATATAACTGAAGATGGTGCGGATGATCTTGTGGAGAAGCAGTTTGTGGCTGTGACCGGAGGGCTTTCTGCCCTGCTTCATTCTGTGGTTATGCTGAGAAACCTGGCTGACGTTGGACTGTCTGCTTATGAGACTGCGAGCAGCCCTATGCTCCATATAGAGCAGGGGGGTTCTGGGTCTCTGTCTGGCTGTATTTCTGGTGTCACAAACAGCTCTGTTGTCTTCCAGTTGCTTTCAGAGGGAGACGGGCCCGTACGGGAGGTGGGTGAATGTTCAGATTGCTTTCTGTCCATGCTGCTGCAACTGAGAGCAGAACATGTAAGAGCCTATGGAGTCCCTGCTACTGAGGTCCATGCTGATGGATACTAATGCAAAAAAAAAAAACAAACATCTGGACAGTTGTGACATATCATGTAAAAATGATACTTTATGCACTTTAAGAGCATTGCACTCATACCCCACATGACGTACGTTATTTTCAGCCTCACAATACTGGGAATGACATGTATGTGAATGTAATTTTTGTTTGTGCTAAAAAATGTTTACTGGTGATTTAAAAGACAGCCTTTTTTGATTGTTTTTTTTAAAAGTAATACTTCACCTGTTTTTCCACAAGCAAGCTATATCCTAAATATTCTCTCCTTTTCAAGAAGCAGCTTGTTTTCAAATGCCTTTCTGAGATGTCTTCATATTAATTTCTTGTTTAATCTTGTAAATCATAGCCTACAGACCCTAACAGGTTAATCGATTTGATGAACCTGACGAGTGAAGGACTGCCGCTTTATAACATTGTTTTGAAAAGATCAGTTGCCAACAAACACCTACAAATATTTTTATGTAGTTTTATACCTTTTTTTTAGTGCTTGACTAGTATGTGTATGTGAAGGTTATTTGATGTAAGAATTATGTGATTAGATGAATTTATGTGAGATATTTATGATTTGTGGGACAAAAAGCTTAATTCTTTTGTTGTTTGTAAAACATAACGATTTTATGTGGCTGCAGTTTTCTATGAATTAGTACAATGTGAATCATATAGAAATTTATGATTTTTAGGGGAAAAAAGGGCCACCCCAATGAAATCCTGTGAAAATGCATGAATGAGATTGTATGAATTCATACAAATTCACCATCAATTTGGTTAAAAATAGTTACGAATTGCGATGATAGTGCGTTGTTTTTTATAGATCTGTTTTGTACAGAGTACAGTTGGTGAATATTTTGTGCCGATGCAAAATATCTCACTGCTGCTGAAGCTGATTTTGTGATTGTTAAAAAAAATCTGGTGGTCTGTCTTCATTGTGCTGATTTGCTGCACTGTCAGTTTTGATTTAAGTTCTTTTGTTGTTCCCCTCATCCTTTGCGTTATGAAGCCAGGAATTATGGGAAGAATACATCAAGACTCCCCCATTTTTGTTTCAGAATCTTGCATTATTGCTTAAAGCTGGAGGGTGTACATTTTCTTATTTAAAATAATTTTCCTAGCCCAGCACATTATGTGTCAACTGTAAGACATTCATAAGTTAATTCTGGCCCCAAAAAAAGTTTGAAGCTATGCTGCTTTTAAAACTATTTGTTTGCACATCTCAACCAGCCCAACAACAGCAACATTGACTGAACCAGTGTGATTAGATTTGGGCCGGACCATCAGTTTATTCAACCAGTAAGGGGAGTGTCAGGAAACCTGTTAGAATCATTTTTTGTTTCATCATAATTTTTGCAATTCCGTTTGATGACAGGAGGGAAATTATAGACTTTAATGTCTGCTAAAACCTCTACTTTATCATTACAACTGAAATAACAGCACACAAGGTGTGGAACGCACAAAATAGGGAAACCTACTATAAAATGCACTGATGCCAAAAATGCAAGACTTGAATCACAATAAAATGTAAAATATGAATAGAAACACAATGAACATTTTATGTTTCACTGGTGAAACGTTTAAAATGATTTTATTCCTACTGTATGTCTTGAATTGATTGCATTAAACTGCTTTCCAGTTTTTCCAGAATGTTAGTCGTGTATCCTGTTCAACCACTATACTTCATGTGTCTGAGTGGGTGTCAGGCTTAAGTGCTGCTCATTCATTGGACTAATTCAATGCTGTCATTCTGCCCTGAATGGCTGCAAACAAATTTATATGCTTATCTTAATTAAAACACGTTACGCTGCTCCTCCCATTTGCAATGCTGCGTCCTGGCTGCTGTCAGTCCAGACTCCTGCTGAGCCACTTCCTTTGCAATACAGATACTCAGACATTTACTGAAAGCGCATGGATTAGATCATGATTTTAATACCATGTTCTAATTTCACTGAAAATTGTGCCACAGTTAAAGGCCATTTTGTGAATCGAAAATGATTTTAAATGAGTTAAATAAATGGTTTTCATTAACTCAGAGGTCTAACTCGTTACTTACTCGCCATCTCGAAACCACATCCAATCTCACCGCATCCCCCATCTCAGCGTGACATCTCTCATCCATTCCCATTTTGACTAGAAAAATTGCAAAAGATTGCTCCAACCCATGACAGAGCCTTAGCAAATGTGTTGTGTGAGGAGAAATGAGCATAGTGCCCATTGGCAAAAAGCTGCATACCAACACAAACCACTAAATCACACACAAGAAAGATCAAGTTTAGAGAGGACTTGATTTGTTTGTGGACACAGTTCACTACATTCAATTTATATATACATATATATATATATACAGTATATATATATATATATATATATACAGTAAGTACACTAGGTTTTAATAAAATAGATTATTGCAAAAACAATTTTAAGTACACTACTCTTCAAAGGTTTGGGGTATTTTTATTTATTTATTATTATTTTATTTATTTTTTGTTTTTTCTTTTGGAAAGCAATTAATAATTTTATTTCAAATAAATGCAGCCTCGGTGAGCATGAAAGACTTCTTTGAAAACATAAAAAAAATCATATCAACCCCAAACCCTGTTGTTTGTTTCTGAGCGATTAAAAGTCATGACGGCCATAAATAATAGTTTCTTTTCAGTAACTTTGCCCGTATTAGGACAATGATAGCAATGATTTAATTTCAGGCAGAATCACTGGATGTACTTTCAATTAAAAGGAGTTACTTTGTTCAGCAAATTGCACAAATGTTTACTTTGGAGTACGATGAGAAGTATTCATTAACAAGTAGCATGACACATGATTCATCCCTAGTCAAAGGCGGATATGATAGACCGATATTGAATCATTGTCTGACGTCAAGACAGAAAAACAGTCTTTAAGCTCAATGTTGTTTAAGACTGATGAGTGATATGAAAGCACATATGCAGGGCACAGAGCTAGTGTAGTCATTACATTAATGCAGATGGGAACATCCTACAGGCCAAAGGTAAATGTTCTTATAAGCATCCTCATAACAACCGACATACAGAGGATGATGTCATGATATGAATTTAGGAGGAAATTATTTATTTAAAAATGGGGTTTTGAATCCCAGAGGCCCCTACTTGCGGTTTCTTCAACATATCGGAGGAAGACCGCACTCTGTGCCAATTTCAAGAAATAACACATTACTTTTACACAGCACCAAATAAAGAATCCGATTTGATACCAAAAAAATAAAACGTTTATTTTCTTTATCATTAGCTTTTGCTTTAAAATGTCTCCCTCTGATCCTCGCTAGGTAAATACAACAGGAAATATGAGGTTATTTATCTGAGGTTTCATATTAAAACCTGGTCTTGGCAATGGACACTTTCCTAAACCATCTATAAATCGACAATCAGTTATGCTGCAAAGGCAATACAATGCAATCCAAAGTACAATCAGACATTCCACTGAAAACAACTATACTATACATGTACACATTGTGACTGGATCATAACTATACTTATATTTAAAAAATGTACAGTATCACATTTTTGTGTCTCAGTGCAAAAGATGTTTAGAAAGAAAACTAAAAAAAAAAAAAAGAGCAGTGCCCTTGATACATCCAGATATTATTCTTCCTTTGCATCCTCTAAACACAATAAAACATTTGGTCATTTGAGTGCCAGAAAACAATGAATAAATTACATGACACATTTTTTTAATTTGACAGTCACTGTCAAGTAGCAGCAGAAAAATCAGCTCAGATGGTTTAAATAATGCACTAACAACAGTGCATCGGTGTACTGACACAAACCATTCCCAGATACTAACAATGCAAACGATATTATTAACGATAATAGTAATTCAAATAACAATGACAAAAAACTTTGACGTATATGTGTGTGTGTGTGTGTGTGTGTGTTTCGGTCAAAAGTTATTTACAGTGCATCAGTAAGTTCTCTGGCTTTGTTTTCCATGTTTTTATATTCCAAAGGAAGAAGAAGAAAGGCGAATAAAAGTCCATGGTGCTAAACATCATCAGCTGGTGCATATGCTGTTGATGGTAATGATCGCTGGGTCCACCAGTCCCATCTCCTCGTGCTCGTTCACACAGAGCTGGTAGCCACAGCCTCGCCGCCGCTTCAGGGGAGTGACTTTAACGTCAGGTTTGGCACGAGGCGGCAGAAGGAAGCCGACGCTCCCAGCGATGAGCATGTGCCAGATGCTGTGGATGTAGAAGTAGTTCTCCTCCGTCTCCACAAAGGCGTATAAGGCCACCGCTGATGTGGCAATGGTGGTGCCAGGGAACAGGAAAAAGACCCAGCGCTTCCAGGTCGGCGGGTAACAGCGGCGCCGGCGGATGGTGCGCACAGTCTGAAGAACACATTACTTTTTACACCTAGCCAAATAAAGAATCTGATTTGATACCGAAAAAATAAAACGTTTATTTGCTTTATCATTTGCTTTTGCTTTAAAATGTCTCCCTCTGATCCTCGCTAGGTAAATACAACAGGAAATATGAGGTTATTTATCTGAGGTTTCATATTAAAACCTGGTCTTGGCAATGGACACTTTCCTAAACCCTCTATAAATCGACAATCAATTATGCTGCAAAGGCAATACAATGCAATCCAAAGTACAATCAGACATTCCACTGAAAACAACTATACTATACATGTACACATTGTGACTGGATCATAACTATACTTATATTTAAAAAATGTACAGTATCACATTTTTGTGTCTCAGTGCAAAAGATGTTTAGAAAGAAAACTAAAAAAAAAAAAAAGAGCAGTGCCCTTGATACATCCAGATATTATTCTTCCTTTGCATCCTCTAAACACAATAAAACATTTGGTCATTTGAGTGCCAGAAAACAATGAATAAATTACATGACACATTTTTTTAATTTGACAGTCACTGTCAAGTAGCAGCAGAAAAATCAGCTCAGATGGTTTAAATAATGCACTAACAACAGTGCATCGGTGTACTGACACAAACCATTCCCAGATACTAACAATGCAAACGATATTATTAACGATAATAGTAATTCAAATAACAATGACAAAAAACTTTGACGTATATGTGTGTGTGTGTGTGTGTGTGTTTCGGTCAAAAGTTATTTACAGTGCATCAGTAAGTTCTCTGGCTTTGTTTTCCATGTTTTTATATTCCAAAGGAAGAAGAAGAAAGGCGAATAAAAGTCCATGGTGCTAAACATCATCAGCTGGTGCATATGCTGTTGATGGTAATGATCGCTGGGTCCACCAGTCCCATCTCCTCGTGCTCGTTCACACAGAGCTGGTAGCCACAGCCTCGCCGCCGCTTCAGGGGAGTGACTTTAACGTCAGGTTTGGCACGAGGCGGCAGAAGGAAGCCGACGCTCCCAGCGATGAGCATGTGCCAGATGCTGTGGATATAGAAGTAGTTCTCCTCCGTCTCCACGAAGGCGAATAAGGCCACCGCTGATGTGGCAATGGTGGTGCCAGGGAACAGGAAAAAGACCCAGCGCTTCCAGGTCGGCGGGTAACAGCGGCGCCGGCGGATGGTGCGCACAGTCTGAAGAACAGAGAGCAGGAGACAAAGTCAGTCATGAATAAATCAAACGCATGAGAAAGATGCATGAATTAATAAGACACACGGACCAACCGGGTCTTCAGGCACCAGTGGCACTTGTATCATCAAGTTCATCAATTGTGGTCATCTCAAAGACTGAACTTCACCATTTAAGTACAGATAACTAGTTGCAGCAAATGATTAAAGTATCACTGTTTTTACTTAAAACTAATATAAAAAACCTTATATAATATAAAAGGATTAAAACTGAGATTATATTTCATGTAAAAGTATTATTCTGGGTCAGTTACTGAAAACACTTCTGGAAGCCCATTTCTGCAACTGCTTTGGTAAAACTTAACTGTGACATAAAAAGTCCTAATTATGACAAACAAGTCTAATTGAGATACGAAGTCATAATTATGAGGAAAAAAAGTTACAATTATGAGCTAAAAAGAAAGTATTTATTTTTACTTGTTATAACTGACATCTCAATTTCAACTTGTCATAATTGTGTCTTTTATGTCATAATTAGGACTTTTGATTCCATAATTGTGACTTTTTGTTTCATAATTTCGACTTTTCCCTCAATTATGATTTTTTTTTATCTGTTTCGACTGTCATAATTTCAACTTTTTATGTCACTATTTAGAATTTCTGTCATATTTATGACATTTTCTCATAATTCCGGCAATCATAATTTGGACTTTTTGTCAATAAATGTTTAGTTTCACATTGCTGTTAGTATTCACAATTGATCTTGACCTAATATTTAATTTGTATTTAATAAACCAAACACATTTGTAGTCGAACTTAACAGCCAGTATGGATTTTCACTTTATGGGGGGAAAACAACTCAAGGTACGACTGACCCAAATATGACTATGTTTGTATCTTTTACTTACAATAATAATATACTAATTATAATAATATAAGACACACGTTTTTGTTGTGGAAGTTGTATTCAAAATCCAGCTGGCTCAGATATCTGAGCTGGCCCCATTAGATTTAATGCCCATGATGCTTCTGCAGACCCATAAAGATGCTCTGATATACACGAGCTGCTGCTATTAGAGCTGGATCCGAATGCACACAGTTATAAAGTTGGACATACAATTTACAGACTTAGAAATTCAATTCTCCAGCTTGAAGGGATCCTGATATTTATGAAGACTGTAAAGCACGCTGTCCTCCCACACCTCACACCGCTCATGCTCCTACTAATGCCATTCCACAGTATTAATCAATCAGCTGAGTGTAGAGAAACACTGTTTAACAGATGCGTAACAGTACAGATTAACAGATGCAAACTCTGCGGTTAGAACTGGAGAGACTCTTTTGCGCAGTTGTCACCAAGCAGCAGCATCTAGTCTGCATCTAGTGTCCATCAGACATGCTCTTCCACCTATAGATGTTCTCAGAGTCATAATTAACCTTCCACCTGTCCTGACAGTGTAGAGAGAATGAAATGCTGAGCTTTTCTCCCTGTCTGTCATGACATTTCAATTATAATGTTCCACTGTTTGACAACATGTAGACTAGAACTTTGCCCCAGGTTACAATTTTATAGCCACGGCATGAATTGTAACTGTGAAAAACTGTCCTGTGCAGCTGAGGGAATATACAATGGGAGCTCTAGCACACACTCAAAGCTGATGTTTAATATCCTATGACAGTATAGCAAGCCAAAGGATTGAAAGCAAGGGGCCGAAATGGCCGAGACACTTTAAATCTCACGATTCTACATTGTTACTGCTGTCAAGCATGTGCAGCAGTCAATCAAACACACACGCACTCAGGTGACTGCTGATGACTCAATCACATTTCTGCTGCATATAGGAAGGTCTGGGCCCTCCGAGACATTGCAAATCTCAAATTCTCTCGGATTACTGATTCGACTCCAGCTTTTACCGGCTTTCTGTGCAATTTCAAAACCGAAGTTACTAAAGTTTGTGAAACTTTATAACTGCTGAGGAATTCCATTTCTTGTCCTCTGTCACATTACAGTCACATACTTCAGAAGATCTTTATCTGAAAATGTCCCGGAAAGCCTTCAAAGCCATTATGCATATTTTGTCATTTCCATACAATGGAAAGAGCACTCACTGAATCCTTTCTTATTTTGTGCAAGTTTATTGAATTTACTGCTCAAGCGGCCTCGACGGTTATTTTACATGCATTTCTCTGTCAAAAATGCATGTAATGGATTTTTTTGATGATAATCCAAATGTGATTCAACCTTGTTTATGCCAACACACATTCATTTTATTAAAGCTTTGTCTTTGAAGATACTGAAGAGGCAGAAACATTCCCCAGATTTACTGTTCTTTTGTTCTTTTTTACAGTGCTACAACTTATCTGTTTTACGCTAAATGAAAAAAAATTTTTTTTAATGCAATACACAAAAAAAATGTATTTTTTAATTATTATTATTATTATGGCATTAATGGTAATCTCAGGTAGAAACAGCCCCTTACACACACACACACACACACACACACCACATACACCAAAGAAAGTTATTAAGGGTCAGCTCAGGTAGAAAAGGTCCCTTATGGCACATTTTACTTTAAATGTACAGTATATAAAAAATAAATAAAATAAAATAAATATTATTAATATTACATTAAGGGTCAGCTCAAGTAGAAACATTTCTTTCTTTTTCTGCTATTTCTATCTGGGCTGACTCTTAAAAATAGTGTAAGTGCAATCTCATTCATTCAATCATATTAAACAACATTTTTACCTAATAAAAAATAAATACAATAATTCATAATAACAAAAATTATGAATAAAAACAGTTCATTTAGACACATGTTTAGGTTAGATGACAAAATATTTTTTTACAGTGTATGCAAATATCAGTATCATTATGAGTTTATAATGAGTTCTACAGCTTAAACCATTATGAAAAAGAAACATCCTTCCCTTGTGTCAACATCTCCCCACGCATCAATCTCCAGGCACATAACAGGTGCATGTTGCAAAAGGACAGAATGGTAAATGGATGAGCTCTAAATGTGACACTTAACTGATGGGCCTAGTCTGAACCAACCCAACCTAAACATCCCACACAACAACAAAACAAGGCTTCATATTGGTGTACATCATGCCGCATACTGTTTATTGATGAGGATTATTCTCAAAATGTACTTGACTCCCATATGTTCCTTTTGACTCATTGAAATTGATTCTCATTTATATTTCACATTATAAGGCTGCTGTTTTGACAGTAGGGTTGGAATCCAACCCCCACGGTCCTGACCACATCCTCATACAGCACAGGCTGCTCCTGAGATGAATCACACTTATTTAACCACCTCTGAGGGCTACGCACTAATACATTCCAAAGAATTAATCAGTCAAGCAGGATATTGATTGGATGACGCATGAATCAATGATGCCTGGATACAAGCTGAAACATGGTGCTTCACACTTCAAATCTGGTTAGCATGCTTTTGGAGCACTGAGATGCCACCATTTATGAAAGCAAAATGTATTACTAGCCCACAGGCTACTTAGCATAATTGTTTATGTTTTCAGCAGTTATTTGTTACCAGTTTTGGCTGTGAGATGCTGCATCATGCACGAAGCTCAGTCAATATATTCACATCAGAGAATAGAAGCTTGTTAACTAGTTTCTAGTTAGCATGGTTCAGTTACAGTAGCCCCTATTGGTAGATGCCGTAATTATGCCATCTGGCCAAAAAGAATAGCTATCTCCATTTAAACCATTCAAAAATATATATATTCTGACAAAAGACAATTTATCCAAGCAACCTATAAATCATCACAGTTGTTCTTGTTAAATAAAACTAAAACTGTTTCTTTATTGAAATAAAGCCAGAATAAAATGAATATGAATATTAGATGGAAACATAAACTTTAAAAAAAATTGAAATGTTGTCTTGGCAACTAACTGAAATTATCTAAGTTGAAGTGCTAAAGTTTTTATAACTAAAACTGAAATAAAAATACATTTAAGCTAAATGGAAATATAAAAAAACTAATACAAATGTCAAAAATAAAACAAAAATCAATAAAAATTAAATATAAATTCTAATTCAAAATATTAATAAATACTACAATAATATATAAAAAAATTCTACAAAGTAGAAGTTTTACCCGTACCTGATTCTGTAGATTTTTAAAAGGATGAAATAGATGAAAATGATATTTTTCTCTATCAGCTGTTTTATATGTTCACAAGAAGTATGTAATCTTCTTTCTGTATCCAGAATAAAAAAATAAATAAAAATGTGTGTCATTTCATACTTCATGCAGTATTACGGGCCTCCCAGACAGATTCCTTCAATTAGTGGGGCAAATCATAAATATTTCATATTAATTTTACATCATATAATTTCTGTTTAAAATCTGTCAAAACACTTCCCAGGTATTCAATATGTAATATATGTCATCGGGTTACAGTATATATAGTAGGTACTATTTCATAACTAATTTATAAAGTGTTGAGTTGTTGAAGCTCATAACAATAAACTGCATGAATCATGGATCAATGTGTATGAAACAGAGCCATGGGAGGTCACCACAGAGAAGAAATAACTCTTTTGAAACATTACTGCTGATGACCACATAAAGTTTGCAAAGACCTCCTCCAGGTTCCAAAGCATCACTGAAACAATGACATATTTTATATTTGAGGAGAAAAAAAGCCTTATCTCATATGTGAAGCATGGGGAAGTGTAATGAAATTTGTCAGCTTTGCTGCATCAGGGCCTGGCTACACTAAAGTTGTATCAGAAAATTCCACACCAGAAGTTGTTTTGCGTTTGACCCTGAATCTGAAACTCAGAAGGATCACGCAAGATGACAATGGTTCAAAAGTAGCTGTATATCCACATCAAATACATTCTTATTATGACTTTAGTCAGAATGCTGACCTCCAATACACTGCTGTGCCAAATCAATTAAAATTAAACAATTAACAACTAAAACACCAGTTAAAATACCTAACTGCTATGAGTGGTATGATCACAACACGAAGATTTACAGAAAACGTTCTGACATAGATCACATTTTAGAACTGTTCATACAGAAATGGAGAGAATTCCAAAGGTTTCTCATCCTTCTTCTCACAATGCCATATCATGTGCCTTTATTACTTTGTAGGCACTATCTCAAGCATTATTCTACAGTAAAAATAAAATGTGTATTCCTCTAGCAGGTGTAATTTGATTTTAAGTGTTAGAATTCAAACTGTGTCTGTTATTGGATATAACAAATGAAACTCAAACCTCACTGTAAGGGTGAGAGAGAAGACCCATCCAGACAATATGTTTATCTTTCTGTTTTTCTCCGTCTATGAATTTAGTCTCTTTAGAGAGCAACAGTAGTGTTCTGGAAGTAAAAATCCCATTCATTTTCCGAAGAAATTTATTTTTAACAATAACAGACCATTCAAGAAGATGGACCTACAATGAATTCAGATTTTTTTTTCTCAGAGATTTTTTATCTTTTTTATTTTTATGTTCTTCATTTAATAAATAAATAAATTAAATAAAAATGAAAAAATAATAACAGATGAACATTGATTAAATTTGTTTTTTTTTTGTAACAATTAGTATGATATAATGTTGTTGGTTAGTTTAGGTCATTTGTAAACCTCTTCACTTCAAAATGCCTATGGAGAAAATTACTAGGAAAAAAAACTCCACTTTTTTTTTACTTCTAATCGACAGTATGACTGCTCTAATTTAAGCACTTATGTGTACATTCAGAATGCAGAGCCCAAAAACACAACGAGAGGATCACAGAAGATAATGATAAACTGCAGTGTAAACTAACTGTGTGGATGTAGCATGTCACAAGCTTGATAAATTGTAGCTTTTTCCTCAGTGCTAAAAAGGATGTGAGAATCACACAGTGGGACGCTTTGTACTGTGTTTGCGTCGGCTCGGGGAGCTTTGAAATGGAGGTGTCAACTGACATGCTTTAACTACAAAGCCATTATGTGCCATGGAGATGATAGTCGTGTGCATTTGACAGTCAGTGTCACATTCAATGAAGTGTCTTTCAATATGACATTCAGAAATGCAAGAACATTTCAGCCTATTCAGGTATTTAGTCTGTAGTGTTTATATTAAAAGTGTTTGTAGTACTATGCTAATAATAGTTTTTCAGTTAATAAGATTAACTAAAATTTTAACACAATTCTTTTGCTTCACCAGTTGTCATAAATGTGTTAACTTGCATCAAAAACACGTTTGAGTGTAGCAAATATCTAACACCTCCCAACCAAAATAACAAAACGTGTCTTTAATTCAGTTCAGATGTGATTTTCCTCATTCTGTTCTGTTAGAAGCATTGTTAGTGCCTTCAGATATGAGTTTAGGTCAAGGAATGAAGAAAAGACCTCTGCTTGTTGAACATCTGCTATCCTCTGTCATTATTTCTCTCTCACACAATACGGCATATCTTTGTAGCTGCAGTAGTAGTTCGCTGGCTCCTCTTCTCTCTGCATATATATCCGCCAGCACATTCAACTCAAGGGAGGACGTGCTTCTCTTACTCAACTATAATTTGCCAGAGGCTCTGGCAAAGACTCTTCCTTGTCCAACACCCATTATTTTTTTATCATCGTACTTCAGGAAAGCAGTGTGGTCGCATGAGGAATTAGCATAAAGTACAAGCTGCCTGGTAATACTGACAGAACAGAGAAACTTTTAATGCCACACCATGCTAATGCGCAGATAAATGCAGCCTTGAATGTGGGGACACGTGCTGGACCAGGTAACGCGAAATGCCTTCATAAATTATAGATATTGAAAAGGTGCTTTGTTGTCACTTAATAGTCAAAGAAAAAATTGCGCTGGCATTTAACTGCCGGATCCATCAGACTGAAAGAACAAGGTCATTTTTGGACACACAGGCACATTGCCTTATAATATGATGTTTTTATTACATTTACAAACAATCATAAAATTAATTTTATCCACATGCAAAGCCGAAAATGTTTGTTTTTCCCATTGAAAAAAAAAAGTTGGTTTGCTGGTCTGTTGGGTGGTTTTTAAAAGGTTTTGGGCCTAGTCAGGCTGAGAGACCAACTGACTGTCCAGCTAATCTAGTTAAATATCTTTTGGCAAAGCTTTGAGACCAAACTGGACCAGCTCAAGACAAGCTTAAACCAGCTAGGACCTGCTTAAACCAGCTGGGAGAACACCTGGCTAAACGACAATGGGCGTCGGGACACAAGATTCCATTGTTTCAGCACGTGTAGTGTGTCATAGTGGACGACAACCGATTCCACGTCTGCGATGCTTCACGACATCATGACAGAAAGACTAGCATGATTAATTTTTTTTCCGTCGTCCACAACGAGTTCTGTCACATTGGTGACGTTGACCAATAGCAGCACAGAAGCTCTTTCATACACAGGTTTCAAACATAGTGAAACAAAATAATTATGAGATGGAGGAAAGGTTCGTGGAGCTGTGGCAACAGTACTCCTGCCTGTATGATGTGTCATCGAGGGACTACCACGACAGAACAAAGAAAGAAAAATGCTGGCGAACACTATAGCGGAAGCGCTTCAGCAATGTTTACACTCTTGTTTTCGGAAGTCAGTCGCTAGTTCCGCCTTCTCGATGACATCACGCGCGTCGTTAAAGACGGCACACGATGAATGGTCGGGAAGCAACGTGTAGTCTGACATGTTTCTTGTCCACGACACGACAAGATTTTAGGAGTCAAAATCGTGTAATCTGACACAGTGACTATCGTGACCGACAAAAATATTGTGTAGTCTGAACCCAGCATAAGACATGCCTAAACCAGCTGGAAGACCAACTAGCTGTCCAGTTAAATTATCTAAAAGCCTGCTTGGCTAGGCTGGAGGATCAGTTAGACCAGTTGAAGAGAAACCTAAACCAGCTAAGGCATTGATAAACCAGCTAGAAGATTAACTGGCAGCTTAAAACCTGCTTGGCCAAGCTGGAAGACCGACTAGACCAGCTAAGACCAACATAAACCATACTATTAAAGACTAGCACACCAGCATTTGCTGGTTTACGCCAGTAGTTTCAGTAGGTGTAGGTAAAATAATCACCACAACTCCAACATCTGTTTTTATGCTCTGAGCCATGTCTAGTATAACTGAAATCCATTCTGGCATATTCTATTGTTATATTAAACATCTAATAAGGATGCATTACAGTCTTAAACACATGGAATCTATGCATGTGCATAAAAATACTTACCCAGGCGATGGCCATGATGCCTAAAGCAAAAAGACTGGGGCCCAGAAGGTTCCACAGGCCATGGCGGTCCAGCTGTAAGGCCATTGACAGAGCCATCGCCCCCAGCAAGTACAGCACCTGGTAGGAGAGAGGCAAATATTAGTCCAAACATCGAAAACCCATCATGTCTAGAGGTGATCCCCAGTCCAATTAGGACCATCTTGCACTGGCCACCCTCTGTCAGACAGACTGTAAGTAAAGAGAGGTGGTGCTAAAAATTTTTCTCTCACTCTCTTTCCTTCCTTCCTAAAGTTCAGAACTGTTGTGACATGAGTGATTTGATTAGTGTCTGCAAACTGCAGCACTCAGCAAAACACATTCACAGGCATGCACACGCAATCACCTAACGCATATAGATGCGTTCTCCCTAGAGGAGAGCTTTTGTTCTTGTTCTCTCCATTAGACGCTTCCATCACAAACAGTAGTCCTCTCACTCTCTGATTCTAAATGACTCAAACATGAAGTTAATCACATTCTTACTGTCTTTCTCCCTGTGCTCCTTTCCTTAAAGCTCACTCTTTCCCTCTGCAGTTGAGCAGCTGAAGACTGAACTACAGAGAGTGTGCACATACACACACCTGAAAGTGTCCACCTATATTTCCTCAGCTCCACAGCGAAATGTCACCATCATTATGACAGCACATGACAACCTGCTGACATTCGTATATTTACACTTTACTGAGGTGGACAAAATTTCTGCTCTCTTGCACATCTTGGGAAGCTCTTTTCTTGGCAATATAGTCCATGAAAAACTACTGGCCTCTATGAATCACACAAAATGAATTTATAGAAATTGATGACACAAGAAATATCTAGCATTTCTGGGCCCCAGGGCCTTCATTTGTAATTTTAACAATCAGATTGTGGTTCTTATATACAGTGGCCCTAAAAAGATAATTTTAGTCATATACACTCCTTTTCAAATGTTTGAGGTCAGTAAGATTTTTAATGCTTTTTAAAGGAATCTCTTATGCTCATCAAGGCTGCATTTTTAAATTAAAATATACCATAAAAGCAGTAATATTGTGAAATATTATTGCAATTTAAAAAAAAATCTATTTTAATATACTTTAAAATGTAATTTATTCTTGTGATTGAAAATCTGAATTTTCAGCAGCCTTTACTTCAGTCTTCAGTGTCAGCTGATTGCTCAGAAATTATTCTAATATGCTGATTTGGTGCTCAAGAATTTCTTATTATTATCAATGTTGCTTAATATATATATGTATATATCTTTTTATTTTTTTTTATCTTGAAACTGTGATACAATTTTTTTCAGGATTATTTAATGAATAGAAAGTTCAAAAGAACAGTATTTATTTAAAATAGAAACAATTTATGACATTAATTCTTTACTGTCACCCTTTTTATATATAAATTGAATGCATTCTTGCTGAACAAAAGATTATTTTAATTTAAATTAATTGCTTTATATATTGACCCCAAACGTTTGAATAGTAGTGTAAATTTCAACTTGGTTAGATTTTTTTTCTTGTTTATTCAATGCAAACACACGTTTTGAGCTCACTGAATATTAGCCACACTTTGGAAGCACAGAGTGAAAAAACACAAGGTTTATGGAAATTGAATGTGTTTTGAGTTTTGCATCTGAGTGATTTTTACCTGTTTGATAATGGATTTGAGTCTGGCCATGGCGATGACAGTGACCCATACAGACATGAGTGAGCCGAGGAAGTCACAGAACTGCAGCACGTCGTACTCCATGATGCAGAAGACCACAATGCCTGGCTGGTCACAGGCATGATAAAACTGTTCAGGGGTGAAAGAAGAAAACAAAAGGTCAGAGGAAGCATGAATAAAATATGACACTCTGACATGTCACTGGTTCTTGCCACTGATATGCTGAATTAGGACTCATGAATGGTTTGTGAGATAGTCAGCAGGTCTTCAAGCACCTATTGCATTAATTAGACATATTTGTTCAATACAGGAACAAAACAGAATGCAAATCTAATATAAAATGTAAAGTATACAACAGTTAGTTCCAGTTCTTTAATCTGACTGGTCCGTTAATTTAATGTACAAGTTACAATCGCTTTGAACATACCTCATTCAGTCAGAATTTAGAGTTGGGATTATTCCTTTTTATTATTTTTGAAGCTGTACATTTCTTTATTTCATTTGAGGTGATTCATGAAGACAGAGGAATATTACCTGTTAATGTCAACATAGCAACTGAAATATGTATGCTAGCCCCATTTTGGGTATATGTTTTTGATAGGTCTTCAAACTCACAGTGGAAAAGAACATGGTGAATATATAGACAGACGCCTCCAGCAGGTAATGACTGCGGATGGCGATGGTCACAGGTGGGACGAACATCAGGTTGCTGAGGCACAGAAGGAGAGTTGAGAGCAGCTGGAAGCCGTATGAGTATGCCTCTGTGTTGTCCGTGCAACCCCAGCCATCCCAACCTAGAAAAGCACACATGCGTTACTGACCAAAATGGTCCTAATGGTCCTGACTCAAAATGGCCTAGAAAGAAATCGTTTTAAACATGTATCTGGAATGCTTCAGTCCCAGTTCACTGTAATTACATGGAAAAGAATGTGGAAAGCATGTCTTCAAAGTTTATTTTATGTTCTGCATAAGAAAGAAAGTCGTACAAGTTTGAAATGAGATGAAGGTGAGTAAATGACAGAATTTTCATTTTTGGATGCACCATCCCTTTGAAAGTAGGTACACTGCTGTTCAAAAGTTTGGGGTCAGTAAGGTTTTTTTAAAGTAAAGACTCATTAAATTGATCAAAAGTGGTTAAAAAAAGGATTTATATTTCAAGTAAATGCTGTTCATTTGAACTTACGTTTCATTAAAGAATCCTGGAGAAAAAAACATGCATTATGCACAACTGTTTTCAGCATTGATAATAATAACAAAGGTTTCTTGAGCAGCAAATCGGCATATTAGAATGATTTCTGAAGGATCATGTGCATTGAAGACAGGATTAATGACTGTTGAAAAGTCAGCTTTGCCATCAAAGGAATAAATTACATTTTAAAATATATTCAAACAGAAAACAGTTATTTTAAATGGCAATAATATTTCATAGTATTACTGTTTTTACTGTATTGCAGCTTCAGTGAGCATTAGAAACTTTTCAAAAAAATCTTTTTTGAAAAGGTAGTGTATGTAAAATATACCACTGTCCGTATCCGCAAAGCAAAGTAAGAAAGCGAAAAACAAATAAATAAAACACACACATTGGCAACGCATTTAAAACTAACAAAAGACGGGGAAAAAAACATCACAGAAATACACATGTACTTTCTTCCTCGTTCACACACACATTCTGTTCCTCATCTGTCAGCTGTTGTAAACAGCTTCATAAATATAGATTGGATTCGGGCAGCCTACTGTTATATAAACACCATGAAGGAAATAGATGTACTGCACCTCTAACCTCTCATAGAAAATGCCAGAAAACATACCACAAATCTCTCTGATTACGAAGCCTTAATTAATCAAACCACAAACAAAAATCCTCAAAGGCATGTAGTGATTGAAGTCTCGCTGAGTGTCGACAAAGAAGGTCAATTGAGCTTTACCAGACACTCGAGAACAGAGAAGAGCTTTGCATGCGTGCTGTATCAGAGCACTCAGCTGTTTGCCAGAAAACATTCATTAAAAGGGTAAATTTGTCTATGCTAATGACAAAAGAAAGTATGGGTAGGAATCCAGGGGGAGAGGGGAAACGAGGCACCAGAGCTTTATAATGACGCTGTAATTGAGAGGTTGTGATTAGCATATTTCCCAGGATCGTCAAATGTCCTCTAATTAAAAACCACTTGATTTGTGATCTCATAGTTATAGAGCGACATGATTGGCACATGTGTCATTGAACCATTCAACATGCCAATTAACTTTGATTGGCATCTGACAGTAGAGGAGAAAAATAATAACTGGAATTATAAAATATTAACCACAGGGGGGATAACACCCTGGGGAGGGGGATAGACTTGTTCACTTAGTTAAAAGACTCAGAATTCCTGCTCCTTCATTTTAAAAAGGATTTATATTTCAAGTAAATGCTGTTCATTTGAACTTACGTTTCATTAAAGAATCCTGGAGAAAAAAAACATGCATTATGCACAACTGTTTTCAGCATTGATAATAATAACAAAGGTTTCTTGAGCAGCAAATCAGCATATTAGAATGATTTCTGAAGGATCATGTGCATTGAAGACTGGATTAATGACTGTTGAAAAGTCAGCTTTGCCATCAAAGGAATAAATTACATTTTAAAATATATTCAAACAGAAAACAGTTATTTTAAATGGCAATAATATTTCATAGTATTACTGTTTTTACTGTATTGCAGCTTCAGTGAGCATTAGAAACTTTTCAAAAAAATCTTTTTTGAAAAGGTAGTGTATGTAAAATATACCACTGTCCGTATCCGCAAAGCAAAGTAAGAAAGCGAAAAACAAATAAATAAAACACACACATTGGCAACGCATTTAAAACTAACAAAAGACGGGGAAAAAAACATCACAGAAATACACATGTACTTTCTTCCTCGTTCACACACACATTCTGTTCCTCATCTGTCAGCTGTTGTAAACAGCTTCATAAATATAGATTGGATTCGGGCAGCCTACTGTTATATAAACACCATGAAGGAAATAGATGTACTGCACCTCTAACCTCTCATAGAAAATGCCAGAAAACATACCACAAATCTCTCTGATTACGAAGCCTTAATTAGTCAAACCACAAACAAAAATCCTCAAAGGCATGTAGTGATTGAAGTCTCGCTGAGTGTCGACAAAGAAGGTCAATTGAGCTTTACCAGACACTCGAGAACAGAGAAGAGCTTTGCATGCGTGCTGTATCAGAGCACTCAGCTGTTTGCCAGAAAACATTCATTAAAAGGGTAAATTTGTCTATGCTAATGACAAAAGAAAGTATGGGTAGGAATCCAGGGGGAGAGGGGAAACGAGGCAACAGAGCTTTATAATGACGCTGTAATTGAGAGGTTGTGATTAGCATATTTCCCAGGATCGTCAAATGTCCTCTAATTAAAAACCACTTGATTTGTGATCTCATAGTTATAGAGCGACATGATTGGCACATGTGTCATTGAACCATTCAACATGCCAATTAACTTTGATTGGCATCTGACAGTAGAGGAGAAAAATAATAACTGGAATTATAAAATATTAACCACAGGGGGGATAACACCCTGGGGAGGGGGATAGACTTGTTCACTTAGTTAAAAGACTCAGAATTCCTGCTCCTTCATTTTGCTTCATTTTCCTGAAATTACTTTTCCTCAGCAAGAATGCACATAATTAATCAAAAGTGACGATAAAAACATCTATAATGTTACAAAATGTTTCTATTTAAAATAAATAGAACAATTAAATATACTGTAACTTTCCAACTTTCTATTTATCAAATAATCTAATTACAACTGTTTTTAAGGCTAATAATAAGAAGAAATGTTTCTTAAACACTAAATCAGCATATTAGAATGATCTCTGGAGGATTGGAGTAACGGCTGCTGACAATTCAGCCTAGAATAAATTACATTTTAAAAAATAAACAAATAATTTAACTGTAATGATATTTTACAGTACTTCTGATCAAATAAATGCAGCCTTGGTGAGCATGAGAAACTTTTCAAAAACAAGAAAAACCCTTACCTGCACAATGCAGACAAAAGACAGAGAGAAAAATATCTAAATATATATGCACAATATATTAGATTTTTTTGGTCACACTTTATTTTAAGATCCAATTCTCGCTATTAACAAACCATTATACTTTTGCCTCAGTAAACTCCTAATTTGCTGCTTATTAATAGTTAGTAAGGTAGTTGTTAAGTTTATGTATCGGGATTAGAAATGCAGAATATGGTCATGTAGAATAAGTGCTTTATAAGTACTAATAAACAGCTAATATGTTAATAATAGGCATGCAAATAAACAACTAATTAATAGTGAGAATTGGTCCCTATACTAAAGTGTTACCGATTTTTTAATCTTGACCAAAATATCACCAGGTTTTTGCTGATTCCCAGGCATAAACATTATCTAGTATGTGTGAACTGATTCTTAAATTCCTCTGCCTTTAAAACCTAGAATGTAAATGTAAAACACTATGAAACAGTCAATTTATTACACACACCAGAAAATTCAAAGACAATGCATTTAATTGTTCTTCTCTGATTTACAACAATGGTTTTACATAAGAGAACACATGGGTTAAGAAAGGTTTTGAGTGCTCACCTGCTTTACACTCGCATGCAGCATACAGGTAGTTGTTGGTGCGCAGGAGTTTGCACTGGCCATAGGTGCCACAGTCATTGATGCAGGGGGTCAGGTAAGAGCGAAGATACACCTCAGCTGTCACATTATTACACATTTCAAATCTATACAAGAACATGGAGATGATAAGAAAGAAGTGAAAAGTGGAATTTTAGGAAATTATGCTTTTAGGAAAACTACCAAGAATGAACAGTGTGAAATGTCTTTGAACATTCTGTGAATTCTAAGAATTCTAAGAATACATGCAGTTACAATAAATGGGGATTGAAGCTTTTAGGGTTGCAAAAGCGTTCAAGCTTTGTGTGAGAAACAGCCCAAAATTAGAGATATTATCTTGTGTGTTTCTGACACACAGCTACAGTATGGCTTGACAAGAATTATAGTTCACAAGTCGCACAGATCATTTTTTATGATATTTTTATTGTGCTTTTGTGTTCTTTTCTTGAGGTTGAACTCCTCAGTCCCATTCATTGTACTTTCATAGAAAATACAAAGCAGCACAGTCTTGTAAATAACTCATTTTGTGTTCAGTGGAAGAGAGAAAAAGTCACACAAACAACATGAGGGTGAGTAAATGATAACAGAACCTTCATTCGGGTTAACTATTCCTTTAAGATAATATGGGATGTAAACATGTGAAAGTTACAGTAAAACTGTTTCAAAATGATCTCACATTCAAATGCAAGCAGGTATGCTATAATCTCTATGGTAGTGTGAAAATACATACTGTACAGCCTCTTTGTGCAATTTTAAAAGAAGATATCAAATTAACATGAACTCTCACTGTCAGATTTCATTGTCGTTTTGAATCAGATAAAGTAAGGTTATGAGAGTCTAGGTCAACATAAAAGTGTATTTAGGAATTGTTTCACAAGTACTGTATTTCAGAGCAGCAAATAGGAAACATCCCACAGTTCACATGCTGCTACTACTGCACTTGCTAAATGTTGAAGAAGGTAAATATTTTCCATCCTTTTCTCAGCAACTGCAGTCTGATAATTTAGTGCAGAAACACAAACAGAAAGAAATGCAAATGTGTTCACCCGTGTTCAGTGGCACACAGGGACCGCAGACTCAGATACCACGTGCCTGTCTGTGGGTAGGGAATCCTCAGCTTGGTGATATTTGTGGTGGTGTTAATGGAGAGATGAAATCCTGAAACTGACTCTGATAAAGAAAGAGCACAAATGGGTAAAGGACAAGAAAACCTAGTGCCACCATTTGCTGTGACTGAACTGAGCGTTCTAAAGAAAAACATCTGAGTGATGTGCTCAACCATAAAATGGACCATAAAAGAAAATTCATGTGGTAGAAGCAAGTTTACCACATCTCACCTGCAGCCATGAGATGCTATTTATGTTGCATTTGCATAGAAATGGCGACATATTTCTTTGTTTCAACTGAATTGTTTCCAAAAAAGGCACTTCATTGTTTTTATTGCCATGATTTTGGATCAAAGCCCTAGGGAACTTGAGTTGTCTTCATGAACATTACAGCAAAGGGCAATGGCCCAAAGCAATTTAAAAGACAATCAGAAATAAATTTAAACATTGTCTGTCCACTGCAAAAACATATGGTAACAGTTTTTCAACACAGTTTTTCATCAAACACGTGACACTAAAATAGTGTCATGAACATTAACAAAACAACATAAAATTTAACATAAAACACACTATGGTACATAATTAATAACAAACATATAAAAAAACTACTTTAATAGAATAGAATCAAATTTGATGTATTCACAATATTTTTTTCACTATAAATTATAAGGTAAAAAAACTAATAAGAGGTACTGTAAGTAGATATGTTTTACTTATAATATAATGTAATGTAATGTAGTATAATATATCAATATCAATATATTTACTAATTTAATAATTTTTCACTGTATACTATATGGTAAGATAACTTGCAATTAGCCTATTACTATTATGTATTTTTTAATAGTAAAAATAAAAATGTTTTTGCTATTTTATTTTAGCATTCCTTTTTTTTTAAATTAAAATTGCAAACAATATTACAAAATGTGATGGTGAAGATACTATACAAACTGCATATGGCCTAAAGAGATTCATCTTAGACTAAATCATAGACTGTCCTACCAGATTCACATGAGACTGATGTGTTGTCGTGAAGGGACAGCGGCATCCCATGATTCAGGCAGCCAAAGATCGTAATATTCTCTCCTCTCACTGAAGACTAGAGGGGGAAAAAAAGACAAAATAGGTTTGAATCCTGTTAAAGATAAGTGAACATCAAAGTAAATTATCAAGTTACTTTAGTGGGTGACACAAAGCAGGTCATACGAGGGTTTGGCAGGCAAAGGAGAAGGCTGTGATATAACTGTTCGAGATGTGATAATTTCATAGGAATATCAAAGGAAAAGAGGTTCTTTGTAGCTGAGCGAAAGGCCAATCATCTCCCGCTGCAAGCCCCCTATCCTATGAAAATAAAGATGTTCGCCCTTGCCTTTCACCCCATTCGTAAATAATACAGAGAGGCCTGATGAATAAGCAAATCCAGGACATGAGGCAAATTAGTGATCTCTCTCACATGCACAAATTGTGGGGGAGAGAGAGAGAAAGGAAAAATAACACTTTGAAGCAAAGTATCATGTTCTTTGACTAATCAGAGTTATTCATGACATTTTATGACAGCAAGCAGTCGGACAGGTATGATATAGGTTAATAATTCAATGACATGTCATGTTCTATGTGCCATCTCAACCCCAAATAAACCACATACATGCCCTCTGAGGGCTCCAAAAAGTCAACCTTTAATCTCTAATCTGGACCTCAAGAAATAATAGTGCTCAAGAGTCTGAATTTTTAAAATGCATTAAGGAGTGATCCTAAGTTTATAGCAAGTGCAATGTAACAGCTGTGTTCATATTTAAAGGTGAAGTGTATAATTTCAGAGTTCACCAAACAGAACTGAACTTGTAGAAACAGGCAGGTGGTATTTATTTATTTATGTAGTTTGAGTGACGAAAGATGCTCAAGCGTAGTTCAGGCAGACCACAGTGTGACAGCCAGCATCAGCTGATGCTCAGCTGATTGTAACTCCTCCCACTACAATTAAATAAGATATATAAATTCATCCGTACTCATTTTGTCGAAGCGTCACTTCCTGTTTGTTGCTGCCGTGTGTTTTGAGTTTGAGCTCCGTCAAGTTAATTCTTTGTCGTCTAATTTTTTATCTTAAAATCAATTTTATACACCATAATTTTCGTTTCTATAACGTGTGAATATATCCCCTATCGTATTCTACGACAAAAACAATCAGAGCGCCTTGTTATCACTAGTTCTATTTTGACTTCCCGAGTCTGCTATTAGCATATAGCCCGCTAGCATCGCCAGCGTGGTTGCCGATAATCTCGCTTACATTACTAATACTCTATTCACACACATTACCATTGTTTTACTCACACTAAATATTGTAGAAACTTAATTTGCTGTAAAGTTGCTTTGCAATGATTTGTATCGTGAAAAGCGCTGTACAGATAAACTTGACTTGAATTGACTCACACTTGCCTTAATCTGTCTCCTCGTGCTCAATAAACCATGCTATTTCACAAATTAAGCCTGGTGAATCTTGGCATTGTCATCCTGGAATATGTACATGTGTGCATCTTCTGACATGGTTGTTTTTTTTTAAGTAAAAATCTACGCACTGCATCAGTTAGAGTTAAAACAATTGTTGCAAAACATACAACGTGTCAGAAACATGTTAATAATCCAATCCTAAACTCTTCAGTATTTGCTTATTTAAATCTAAATGGCAACTTTTTTTGGCCAGGCAGTGTATGTACAGTATATATAAACAAACATTATTTATACATATTATAATATAATAAATTCATACAAAATAACCATACCCTGAGAATTTCTGTACTATTCACATTTGTGATATCTAGTCTGTCTGTTTTAGCAAGCTTTAGTCATCCATCATTGTAAATCTATAGCACTGTCTCCTCCTGTATAAGACCTGACAGCTGTAGAAAATAGACAATAAAGAAGAAGAGCCACTGTCTGTGACATAGGATTGTCTGTCATGTAATCTAAATGAACCAAGAGAATCTCAACCACAGGCTTTTATCGAGCCAGTGTTTTTAGTAATCAGTACAACAGCAACTGAAATTTCCCGGCTTCTCTTTTACTCGATATTCAGCGTGGAGTGCTTTAATGTCAATGCTGTGCCAAGCACCTGTGTTGAGCTGGCCTCAGACCAGACCCCAATCAGGGATGTAAGTTTTTAACAATGATGGATGACCAGCTGGGTTCACTCAGGGCAGCTCTTGGCTGTCATTCAAGATGGTTTAAAAATGATCAGCCCACAAATGTTTCCTCCATGCATTTCAAAACTGTAGTGACCACAAAATGGTTGACACGTCTGCTGTCAAATGTAAAAGCCGCATCAACCGCAGTATTGGCATTCATTAGATAGGGCAACACCTGATGAGTGGAAAGAATTGATTGCAACAGTAGGAGAAGCAATGATGAGCAGTATTTGCTGTTAAGAATGAATATTATGCCAATAACTGGGATAGAATACATTTTTTTAATTCCTTGGAATGTTTGTGGCCTTTTGGAAACATACTTGACAAAGGAAGCAATGAAAGACAACTTCACGTCCTCTTTATCTTGACCCAGAATGCAAGCTGACTACGTAAGTTGTAATGAAATGGAAATAGCGACAAATCTTTTGTTTTGTGTTATGACGTTTATGCAAGTGAAACGGATAATCAAAAAAGAAGGATTTTCTTTCTCCTGAAAATGTTAATTAATGTTATCGCAATGGACTAAGATTTACTGACTTCGTTCACACAGGGTATAATTACTTCCCCTGTAAAAATTGATAATTTTTGTAATAAAAAAAAAAATTTATTTGACCTTGTTACACTTGTGGTGTTCCCAGTCAAAAATAACCGGCCTACAGAAAATAGCTTATAAATCTCATGTTGTGCTATATTATCACCAAATATGGGATTTAATCTTTTTGCCAACTTGTTTTCTTTCAAATAGGACTGGTTTTGTATTTATTTTTGCAATTGATTGATCATAGGCATCATTAATCTAAGCTTACGTACCTCAGTTTTTGAGTGAAAAAAAGCATTAATTGTGGATAATTTTGTCAATATTAAATTATGAAAAAAGTTGGTCTGATAGTATTAAAGTTGCACTCTAATTCATTAGAGGCCTACAGATTAAGCTCAGATTAATGAGGCCTACAACCAATATAACCAACAAATAAATACAAAATCAGTCCTAACTGAAAGAAAACAAGTTGACAAAAGATGGAAACCAAAATTTGGTGATAATATAGTATAGCAAGCGATTTACAAGCAATTTTAAAAGGATGATCATTGACACCAAGTGTTATAGGGATTTGAACAAAACACAAGGGTTAAAAAGGCTCGATTTATTCAGTAACGAAACACTACTAATGCATTTTGCTAGTAGACATGCAACAGCTAATGCGACTTTGTTTGGGACTATTTTCATTGGCAGAACAAAAACAGACACAGTAACTGGCAATATTGGGTCTAAAATGTAAGTTACTCAATATTTAATTTCCTGTTTATTGAACTGCTGTATAAAGACAGTATCACACTCACAATTGTGTTGTTTTCAGAACTCTTGTGATAATGCTTAATTATCAATAAAACTATGCAAAGTATCAATATAAACATAAAATTAAGTAGCACATTTTATTTAATTGACTATGCTTAAAGACTGGCCAAACTGAAAGCATTTTATGCTGCCAGAGTAAAAGGGCTGAGTTACATCTAATTTAGGGAAGCACAGAGAGCTTAATAAATTGAAGAACAAGGAAGGAAGAATGACACCCAGATGGGAGGAAAATCGAGGTTAATCAGATAAAAAACACTCTGTGTCTCGGCTCTCCTTTAAAGCTGATGGGGTCCAGTTATTTAGATCGGTTTCAGATCTTTTCATGTTACAGTACTCTGAACTTTTTTTAACTTTTCATCTTTAGTCAATGGAGTATAAGAAGAAAAAAGTATTTTAACTGCAAAGTCTTTCAACTGCAGTGCCATTAGAATCAGGCTGGCTTCCCAAAGCACTAAGAAAGATGTTAGTTGCACATAAGTACTTAATCTCTATGGCAAGTATCCTAATAGCATTGTTATCTAAGCAGTGCGAGGAAATGTAAATTGATAAGAGCCTCTGACTACTTGTAACCCATTACATGAACTTGGAACTTTTCCACTTACTTTTGCAGTTTATTAGGGAAAAGGGACACATAATAAACACTACTAATGCATCTTTATTATTGCAAAGATATTGTACAATATAATCAAGAATTTAAAAAAAAAAGTGTTGGTTAAAAAATGGCTTTTTAAAGCAATACGTCACAGTCTGCATGTCGCAGGTTGAATTTTTTACATAAACACAACAGGGTATACATTTGCATAGGCCTAATCTGATAAGCATAACTAACCTGTTCGAAATAGAGGGATAATAAATTATTATTATTAACAACAACAACAACAACAACAATAATTTAATTTAATTTAATTTAATTTAATTTAATTTAATTTAATTTAATTTAATTTAATTTAACGTGAGACTAGAGGCAGCATCTCCTAAATGAGCACACACACACATAAAGTACAACCTTCATATTAAGTGTCCAACATACATTAACTGCTACTTAATCAGTCTACATGCTGGTTGTCATTCTATTGTAAAATAAGAAGTTAAGATAATCTTCAAATGGTAAATTGCAACATTATCTGTATGCCTTGCAGCATTTTGAAATGCTATCCAATTCACTTTCTGTTTGAAATATGATAGTCCTGCTTACTAATTACAAATATGTTATTCTGTTTATCCTGCCAAGGCTGACATTTTTTGTTTGTCAGGCTTTGTTTTAAAAGGTCTTTTGCGGGACCTGGTACATTCGCAGGCTGCCTTCAGACTTGAAGTACGTAATTACCTCGGGAGCAACGAGCACTTGGTTCCATCAGAAATCACTTAAGACCTAACGGCAGGCCTGAGTCCGACTTGACCTCAAACTGTCCATGAGAGCCACTCAGAGCAGCTGAAGGGGGGAACAATTCCACACACACCCTCACAGATACACAGACTCACCTTCATGAAGGGTGGGCTTCCTCACACACAAACACACACACACACACTTCTCCTGTCCTTTGGCCTGTACTACAGCTCATTAGCCCAACACACTGGCTCAGCTCTCACCTCTTGGCTTTCTGTCAGGTGTACATGTCTGCTGGAGGACAAACTCATGAGCTGAAGGGACTCTGTGTATGTGTGTATGTCAGAAAAGCTGCCAAAACAGCGGGCTAAACCAATTACAATTAAGCAAGTCCAAAAATTCAGAGAGGTTAAAAAAGCTATTTAAGCCAATTACCATTAAAAAGTATGGGGTCAGTAAATCAGTAATTGATCAAATGGGAAAAAAATTTATCTATTAAAAAAAAGAAAGAATCTTTCTATTCATCAAAGTGCACTGAAAAACAAACCGCAGTGCACAACAAAAATATTAAGCAGCACAACTGTTTTCAACACTGATAAATAATAAATGTTTCTTGAGCACCAAATAAGCATATTAGTCTTTTTCTTTTATTTTTACACTGAAGACTGGAGTAATGGTTGAAATTAAATTAAAATTCAGCTTTGCTATCACAGGAAAAAAAAAAACATTTATTTTAAATAGTAATATTATTTCACAATATTACTGTTTTTACTGTATTTCTGGTTAAATAAATGCAGCCTTTGTGAACATAAGAGGCTTCTTTCAAAATATTTAAAAAAAATGTACTGACCCCAAACTTTTTAACATTAGAGTACGTGCTAGATACATGAAAAGAAAAACTAGTCTAGAAAATTTGCAATACGATCAAAAGTAATGACACTCATTACAAAAATGACAAGTTATATGAGATTTAACTCAAGGATGTCATTCATCGAAGGTCTGTAAATACCACTAAATAACAGTACTCTCTTGTTTTATTAAATATTGCAGGGTTTCGCATGGAAATGTATTAACAGTTCTACTAGATATTGCTGTTGTGCAGATTAGAGTCTATTGATGAAATTAAAGTCTGAAATTAGTATTTGATTCAAATAGCATTTGAGTGACCATATATTCAACTTCTTATAGGCTATATTGCGAGCAGACAACAGCGGCTTGGGAAATCTCCATGCAATGCCTTCAGGCACATCATATCTAAAACCATTATCTCGGTAGTACAGGGCATCAGTGCTATTATATCGTTTTTTAAAATTGAGACATTTCATCAAACAAGCCTGTAATGCCACTTGTGCTGTTCCTGATTTCTTTGGCTCCCTGAGTAATTGTCACTTTCATTTCATTAAAAGAAAATTCCTATTTTTGAGATTTTTGAGATGGATCCTGACATGAGGATGAGCCATTACTTCATCATTAGGGGTCGAGCACTGAAGCTGCTATGACAGCTACTGCATTCACTAGTACTCTTATTATTGTTCTCCTGCCCAGTGAGAGCCACTAGAACCGTGGGTTTAGGAATGTACAGATTGAAATGTCTGCTTACGAAGGCAGGAGTAATTGTTAATCCCGGTTAACGTATAAGCAGTATAACCCAGTATAAAACAAGATAACCCAGGATTCTGTTTTGGGTTTTGAGAATTCCAGCAATAACCCATTTATAATTCTCAGCCAATGTATCACGACAATACACTGACCTATTAAAGTGAACCGTTTCAGTGGTCCTACACTCCATGCTCTTAGCATAGTTTGGGAGCTACTCCTTCTAGACATTTACTACATTTACATGGACATCAGTAATCTAATTATGTACTTTATTCTGAATAAGACAATATTACGTTTAAGGTGTTTACAAGAGTTGCTTTTAGAAAATTCCTTTCATGTTCCCGTTTTACATGTTATAGTACATAGTTCGATTAATGGCACCACGTGACGCCATCCGACGTCCCCTCCGGAATTTAACGTATAAACATATAGTTTGTCTTAGTTATGATGCCATATACAGTTTTGGGTGTTCCATTTTTAATTTACTGAAAGCTTCAAGTGCAGTTAATTATTTGTCATGCTATACATGCAAACAGACGATGGCGTTGTTGAAGCCATTCTTTTGTTTGCCGTCAAACGGTTGACCACTGCCGTGTGTGTATCCTGTCGCAAAATGCGCTGAAAAGTCCTACATGACGGTAATAATGTGATTAAGGTGTTTACATGTCTATTCTGCTCTTCAGTAATGCGGCTAAAATAGGAATACTCCACATGTCTTAATTCGAATAGTGTTTACTTCGATTATGACTTTAGCCAGATTAAGGTAATCAAAAATCTCTGTTTACATGGTAGATTTTTAATCAGAGTATTGTCTTAATCGTATTAAAATCGGAGTATTGTTGTCCATGTAAACGTACTGATTGTCCAATTCTCACCAAATTTGGCTCCTGACCTAAAGACCTCTATCACAAAATATAATTTTTTTATATTCAAAACCATGCTGTCACAGCTACAGCTATACTGGGCTGTGTTGACTTAATGTGGTATTTCTTTTTGGCAAATGTCGAAGTTGTGGCAGTGTGATGTGTTTGTTAAAGATCTGTGCTGGAGGTCAGGACGTTGTTAGTTCAAATCTTACATGTAGTGACTCATGAAGCATTGTTGTTTCATTCTTCCCTTTGAGTTATGTGTTGTGGTGAGTACATGTTTTTCCTTAATGATGTAGTCAGGATTGGAAACTGGAATCTGAAGGGCAGCGAGGTGAATCAAGGACTGATCAGATGGACTCCTTCTAACGAACTGAGATAAATAATGCATAATACCTGAGGACATTTACCTGTTGTGTACTTTTCTGACAGTACAGCCATGTCATTTACCCCCTGCTGATTTCTGTTTTGAGGAAAACTCAGTCGGGAACTATTCCTCCATAATATACTTTGTGTTGCAATTCACTTTTCCATTGTCTGCTCTGTCCATCTTTCTGATGACTTGCCCTGAGTCCAGGAGAGGCCAGGTGCCTGCCGGTAGAAACAGGAATTGCTCCTATTAAGCGTGGTGCTCATAAACCTGAGATACGTCAATGGAGCAGACATCCATCATCTAGCCGTCTTATCAAGATATTTCCCTGATGGCAGCATATGGCTAGAAGACGGAAATCATTTATTTTACGACCATGGCACCCACTCACAGGGTTGCTCTGTAGTCTACCTTTAAAGAACCCTTTAAAAATGCCAGTAAAATACAAAAATACCACCAATCTTCATCTACCTTCCAAAGTGCTGATTAGAGAACTTGAACCTTCTCCTTCATAATCCAAACCATTTTAGCTGAAATGGAGCAGAGAAAGTCTCACTACTTTTTGAATATATTTGTAGTTAACTGGGATTTAATAATCAACAACAGACTGAACTTTTTTGAAGTTTATTTCCTGGCCTAAAAAAGCCCAGTCGACAGCATTTGTGACTTAGGCCCAATCCCAATTCTACCCCTTAGCCCTTCCCCTTTCCCCTACCCCTCCGTTTCACGAGTTCACGTGAAGGGGTAGGGGTGTCTTGATTCTCTTTTGGTTGGAGGGGTAGGGGTAAGGGGAAGGACCAGATAGCCCTTCAAACGAAGATTTTTAGGGACCACACTTCAAACGAAGGGGTATGAATTATCTCAGCATAAACCGGCTTCAGCGGCAACATGGCTGCCCGAGCGAACAAAAAGACACATAAATGTAAGCATTTTTGGCATTAATAAAGATTTTAACGAAAAGTAATCATTTGTTTTATGTTGCATTCAATCGTGAGTTCATATTACGGTCATGTTACTCAAAGAAATGTTTGCAAAAAATCGCTAATATTTGCTAACTAACGGCATATCAATACAGACTGCACAAAAGTGCCACAACATATGTTCATGTCTGATCAGGGTGATAACCATCGTAGACATTGAGGAGGGCTAGTACCCCCAATAATTAGAAATCGCTAAACCCTTTTCTCAAATATTGCCAATTCGAGAGAGAGAGAGAGAGAAGATGAAAGATGCGTTTATGCGCGTCTGTGCGTTTCTCT
>NW_015662082.1:502401-513099 GCF_001515625.1 Sinocyclocheilus rhinocerous
GGTAATTAAAGGCTCTAATGCACACCAGCACACCAGTATAGGTGTGTGTATTGTAGGAGCTAGACGACGTATGATGACGTGTGATGGCATAGTAGTGGTGTCCCAATTCTTAGGGGAATATTTTCACCCCTACCCCTTGACACTCTGTTTCAAGGGACAAGGGGAAGGGGTATAAAATAGAACTGGGATTGGGCCTTAATGTTGATTACCACAAAAAATAAAAAAATAAAAGAAAATACTATAGTACGATGAAAGTGGATGGGGCCAATGCACAAATGTTAAAATACTCACTGTTTCCACATTATAGCAACAAGACAAACAATTTCCACATTAACATGATTTTAGTGTGAAAATCACTTACTAACCTTTTCTGTGTAAAGTTACACTACCGCTCAAAAGTTTGGGGTCAGTAAGAGGTTTTTTGTTTTGTTTTTGTTTCTGTTTTTAGCACATCTGTTCAGCAAGGACGTATTAAATTGGTCAAAGGACAGTAAAGACATTTTACATATGACATTGTTACAAAGGTTTTCTATTTCAAATAAATGCTGTAACTTTCTATTCATCAAAGAATCTTGAAAAATGTATCATGGTTTCCACAAAAATATTAAGCATTAAATTTTTAATTAAATATTAAAATGTAACTTTTTTAAACATTGATAATAATAAGAAATGTTTCTTATTGTCATTAATATGCACCAAATCAATCATGATTTCTGAAGCATCATGTGACTCTGAAGACTGGAGAAATGGCTGCTGAAAATTTAGCTTTGCATCACAGAAATAAATTACATTATAAAATATATTTAAATAGAAAACAGTTATTTTAAAATTGTAATAATATTTCATAATATTACAGTTGTACTGTATATCCTACTGTAAGAGATTTCTTTCAAAAACATTAAAAAATCTTACAAACTCCAAAGTTTTGAACAGTAGCGTATATCCAATTTTACAGCTCCGTCATCATGAAACTGCAATGCCATAAACCATAAATGACAGTAAAAATGAATAAATGTGAATGAATGTAAGTGTTTTTTTTATTTATTTATGCTTTTAAATCATTTAAAAACCATTTACTTCCATTGTGCCTTTGAAAGGCACATACTTCAAAAAACGCTTTTTATAACCTCCATTTTAAAAAAAAACACACAAAAAAAACAAGAGACAAGCCAATTGTATTTTATTTATTTATTTTTGTGTTGAAATCAACATTATGCCACAACTGCTGTCAATAAAATATATTTAAATAGAAAACAGTTATTTTAAAATTGTAATAATATTTCATAATATTACAGTTGTACTGTATATCCTACTGTAAGAGATTTCTTTCAAAAACATTAAAAAATCTTACAAACTCCAAAGTTTTGAACAGTAGCGTATATCCAATTTTACAGCTCCGTCATCATGAAACTGCAATGCCATAAATCATAAATGACAGTAAAAATGAATAAATGTGAATGAATGTAAGTGTTTTTTTTATTTATTTATGCTTTTAAATCATTTAAAAACTGGCCCCATTTACTTCCATTGTGCCTTTGAAAGGCACATACTTCAAAAAACGCTTTTTATAACCTCCATTTAAAAAAAAACACACAAAAAAAACAAGAGACAAGCCAATTGTATTTTATTTATTTATTTTTGTGTTGAAATCAACATTATGCCACAACTGCTGTCAACTGAGCTTAACTTGCATTGAACCCAGAATATCACTTCAAGACAGTAAAGATACACAATTTCATACCTTGTTTAGTTGTTTGAACTTAAATATTTAACAAGTCAAGGGCTCCTCAATAAAAGTCATATTATGCTCTCAGAGATTGAATTTTTGATAAGAATCACCTACTCTGGGAAATGGAAATGGGGCCATTGTGTGATGACTCTTCACACCAATACAGCTGCAGGCATTTAAGCTGTCAAGAAACCTGTTACAGCACCAAGCACTCACTATCCCTTCTTCATCACCATCCCCTCCCTCCTCAGCAATACAGTCATAACCGCTCAGCCATCTCACAGCATTCGCTCTCATTGCCAAACATCCCACCTTTCAGCTACTGAAAGCCTCATAGGTGGCTTTTTAACGTAACCTCTAACACTGAGAGCTCATTCTTCTCTCCCTTTCCTGTTCAGTGCCACTCTAGGAAACATCCATTAAATGCATCAATACAATCTGAGAGAAATGGAGGCTGTTGAGAGGGCTGTGGCCTTCAACACGGTTTCAGTGGAGGCGTGAGATATCAACAAATAAATAGGCCTATGTTCGTCTTCTGTTTGTTTGGACGTGTGGACTTGGCATATAAACTTTTAAGGGGTTTTTAGTGATACGCAAATGAAGCCACATTCACATTATCAACAACTAGAAGCTGACACTTTCACCAAGCACCTGAGACAAACAAGCATGGTGACATTTGCAACCATCTCCCTTTTAGTTTTACACGTCTCATGCTGTGAGAACAGGCTAACGCTTGCTAACATTTGATATTAATCAGTCTGCGGTGCATTGAGTCTCTGCCACCCACAAGAATTTAGCTGAAGAGCTCCTGAGTCGTAACCCTGAGTCAGTTAACTGCCATATGGGCTCTAAGTTTCAGGAGAAATGTAAAGATCTGAATTATTCATAATCCTTCAAACACCTTAGACCCTCTAGAGAAGTTCATGGGCACTCCAGCTGGAGATCATGACAGCTATACTGACCATTGATTTACTTTACAAGCTATCAGAATCTCATCTTACTTTTTAGCCATACAAATAACAACATCTGCATCAAATTTCATATGTTTGCTCACTTTGGGCCTCCGTCAGTTTTCCTTCTACAGTGTGAGCTCCATATACGCCTATATCATACTATATGAGCCATAAAAGCCTGATGTATCATATATTATACTGAACATAAAACACATATGCAAAACTTTTTTTATACTATTCTTTTTAGATTTTATCACAAATTAAAAAAAAAAGATAAATAAATAAATACTTTTTTATATTGTTAGTCATTTTTATCATGTAATTTTTTGCACTAGATAGAAACAACTTCTTTGGGAAGATTTAAACCATTTCAACTCACCACATTGAGTTTGAGCTCCATGTTGAGGACACCTCCACTGTCCAGCACCGGCATTAGGTTGATGGCAAATATCGCTGCCCGGTCTGGAGGGATGGAGATGTTGGGTCCAAAAAAGATGTAGAAATGAACTGAAAATGTGTCCAGTTCATTCCGCAGCGTTGGCCGGATGGGCCAGCATTTATTTGTGTCTGCCATGGGTGCTAAGTAAGTGATGCTTTCTTCAGCAGTTAACAGAGATCCTTGATCCGAAGGGTTCTGTGGCACGTTAGGCAGGCTGGCAGCCGGCAGGGTATCTGACAGAGAGAACCCCATCGCAGTGCCAAATGACTGGGGCATGTTCATGGCTGAGGAGCCCTTGGAGACGCTGGGCTTGGAACAGTCTGCAGAGAAAAGATCAAAGGAGGTGTTTAAAATTGGGACGGCACAATTTTCCACTGAGGAACTTGAAGGTGAAGCTAGTTACGAGAGATGTGAAATAAGAATGAAATAAAGATGTATTGAATTCTGATGAATCCCTTGACTGAAGCTGACAGCTCAAACTCTCCACTCAGGTTACTCTGAGGCTAAAAGCATCATCCTGTCATTCCCATCCCTTTGTGCTAGATCTAACTAGCATTTCAGCAGAGACATACTTTTTTCAGTTCCATGCATATGCTTAGATGTCTGCGGTGAGATGACAGGCCAAATGATTGCTGAGTGTCTATGTAGTCTGAAATGATCTAAGTGGGGTGTATGTTGTTTTGTGTAGGACCAAAAAAAGGCCAAGGGAATGTCCGTTTCATCATATTTCCTTTTATAGGTCTCTCAGCTCTACACATGCCACACACACACACACACACACACACACACACACAAACACTTTAAACCCTTGTATTTGGAGTTTAAAGTCTTCATTCAAATAATGACAGATTTTTTGCATTACAAAAACAGTGTGTCCCATAACACATAAAAACGAGGTCATAATTGTTCTTAACGTCTTTTAATTGCGGAATTTGTCATAACATGGTACTTTGTAAATTAGACAGGATTGTGGAACACACTTTGATTAAATGTAAATTTGCAAAACAATGCTGCGGAATTGAGATAACTAATTGGTACTGATGAGGACAATAAGGAAATTCTCCACACATTTCACTGTTTCCTGATTACCTCAGGGTGTGAACGATCAGTTATGCTACTGGGGACTCGGGAGTCTTACAGTCATATTTCTCTTCGCACACACGATTATTGCAAAATGCAGTGAATCAGGTGGAAATGGTTCAATATTGAAATGCCAAGTCGCTTTCCCCCCACAGCTCTGTTTGCTGTGTTGTCGCTTACATATCTTGCTCTCTCACTTCTCTTTCTGGTTCATTTTACATCCAGCCATTGAGCCAGTGATGAGGGAATGTTTACAAAAGTTACACCATGATTTTAGATTAAAATTAAGTTTTTTTTCCCACATCCAGAATCCAAAGACAGTCCTGATGAGAAAGCTCATCAGACTTAAAAGCGGATTATTATTACTGCGGGTGGATGGGGTAATTAAACGTCAGTGACTGAAGAGCTCTACCTGGATTCTGGCGACCTAAATGTTTTATGTAGCATCGCATCACACGAGAGCAGAATGTACATCATTGATTTTCATTTTAATGAATGATCACAATCTATGGAACAATTATTGAACATGAATCAACAATAATTAGAACTAAGAGTTGAGATTCAAATGCTATATACGACACAAAAAAAATAATTAAATACATACTACCATTCAAAAGTTTGTGGTCAATAATTTATTACTTTTTAATTAATAAGGACTGAATTGATTAAAAGTGACAATAAAGGCATTTATAATGTTCCAAAAGATTTCTAAAATACTTTCTATTTATCAAAGAATTCTGAAAAAAATATATCAGAGTTTCCAGAGAAAAAAATATTAAGCAGCACTGTTTTCTACATTGATAATAATAAGAAATGTTTTTTGAGCTCCAAATCAAATTTCTGAAGGATCATGTGACACTGACGACTGGAGTAATGGCTGTTAAAAATTCAGCTTAGTCATTAATACATAACATTTTAAAATATATTCACAGAAATATATTACACAGAAAATGTTAGTTAAAATTGTATTAATATTCATAACCTCAAACGTTTGAACGCTAGTGTATACACACACACATGCAATACTGTTCAAAAATAAATTGTCATTGAAGGGTGAAATTAGCAAAAACATCTCAACAAAACCTGGCATGCCTGAGTCTTGATTAGTACACGAATCCTGCAGCATTTATAAGCCCTCATAGTCTGATCAAATCAACCTTTTTTGCTCCTGTGTAATTACATCTATTTTGCCATAAAATGCCATTATAATTATTGCTGACAAAAGCAATGATGGACAAAAGATCACAGTTAGTGAGCAAAGGGCTCGCACTTGAACATGCCATCGGTTTCAGGATGAGGATGTGTCATCGTGTTCTATTCAGCACCTGTTTGGCCACAGGCCCCACAGCTGAAGGTTAGCTGTATACATACAGCTCAGGCTATGAAAAGTGAAGTGACATGTGGCCAAGTATGGTGACCCATACTCGGAATTAGTGCTCTGCATTTATCCCATCCAAAGTGCACACACACACACACCGTGAACACACACCCAGAGCAGTGGGCAGCCATTTTTTGCTGCGGCGCCCGGGGAGCAGTTGGAGGTTCGGTGCCTTGCTCAAGGGCACCTCAGTCATGGTATTGAAGGTGGGAGAGAGCGCTGTACATTCACTCCCCCCACCTACAATCCCTGCCGGTACGAGACTCGAACCCACAACCTTTGGGTTACGAGTCTGACTCTCTAACCATTAGGCCACGACTTCCCCTCAAACATGAATCCCTGACTCATTCTCTAACTTACCATTGTCTACATAGATGTAGATGTGGAACAATATAAAGAGAAAGTGTCAAAGATTTCTTTGTCAAGAGATGGTTACCTAGCAACCAAACATTCAATAAGCTCATAACAACGTCAAAGTAACTTTCCTGGCAAGAGTTTCACATGAAAATATATAACTCTATGTATACTTGCATTTCTGAAAATAGCTCAACACAATCCAGTGTTCCCTGACGTTTGAGGAAAGCAAATGTGGAAAACAATTTGGATTATGATGGATTTGCACTAAATTAGTTTACAGTAGTTGCACACCAATTAAACTGTAGATGATTTATGGGATGACATTGTCATGTGTTATCAAGATGATGATGATCTCCACACAAATAATATTAACTGTTCACCACTGGAGGGGGAAATCATCACAGACATTAAGAGACACAGCATCTTATATACATTTTGTAAGCCTTACACTTATAAAAGTATGCAAAAAAACAAACAAACAAACAAATACTAGAAACAAGTGACATACATATACTACCAAGTTTAGGGTTAGTAAGATTTTTTTTAATGTTCGTGAAAGAAGTCTCTTGTCCTCCATTAGGCTATATTTATATGATTAAAAAACACAGTAAAGTAACTGTTTTCTATTTTAATATATTTTAAAATGAAATATATTCCCATGATGGCAAAGCTGAACATTCAGCAATCATTACTCCAGTCTTCAATGTCATGTGATCCTGCGGAAATCATTTTAATATGCTGAATTGCTGCTTAAGAAAAATTTCTTATTATTAGAAAACAGTTGTGCTGCTTAATATTTTTGTGGAAACAGTGACTGATTTTTTTTCAAGATTCTTTGATGAATAGAAAGCTCAAAAGATCAGCATTTTTAAATAGAAATCTTTGAAATGTATTTACTGTCAATTCAATATCAATTTAATGCATCTTTGTTGAATAAAAGTATTAATTACTATCAAAAAAGTACTGATTTGAAAAGTACTGTATATAAACACAAATATACCATAAAAATAAGCAAGAATACATAATAGGGTAAGACTAGTGTAATCACTGAAACACCTTGCATACACTGCCATTAGTCAACACTGGTTCTCATGATTCAGATTATTTTTTGCCAAAAGTGCATACCAGCAAATAACCAAATGTGAACATGTCATAATTCGAGGAATATCAATACTGTAAATCAAGCAAGCTACAGGCAAAAACAGAAATAAAATGTCAAAAAGTAATTTCTTTTTATACTGTATCAATACGCTGAGAAAGAATGAAAATAATGGGTGTGTTTTAGGGTCAAATGCAGTCCATGTTAGCCAAATGCTAGCCAAATCACACATAGCCTACACATATGGGCTGTTATGTACAGGCTGCTTTTATCAACAGCTCTGTGGGCACATAAAAGATTCAAAAGTTGTGTGATGTATTTGTCAAGGGAGGCTACATTCAGTGCTGCTTTTCACAGGTACCTTTAAACACTATGGGGAAAAAAGTTCACCTCCCACTGGATATTCAGCTCAAGATTAATCTGAATTCATCTGCAGTAACCCGTCTCTCTTGAGGGTCTTACAACATCTCACAACAGTTAAAAGTGTTTTGATACTGACAGACTGACATGATGTCATCAAGCAGAAGAAAAAAATCCTCAGGAAAAGCACAAGCAGTATTCAGTACGTAAGTATATATTTTTCATGAAATCCACTCCTGGAGACCCACAAACCCTGACACTAAAGCCAGCACAGACCTTTTGCAGCAATGTACTGCCATCAGATTGCTGCAAACAACTCCACCATGTTATTCGCTTTTGGCTGTCAGCGAGCGCTTGTTCATTTCTATATGTCAGAATCGTAACCGAACGCAAAACAAAGAAGAGGCGTCTTTGTCGGATGTGTCTAGGATGCATTTCCTGAGTTATCTTTGGACCACCAAGGCCTCATATTACACTCGCAGGTCTTCTGGGAACAAACTTCAGCTCACAAGTTGAAAACAAGACTGGCTTCCGACCGTTTCGTGAACCCAGCATCTGGTGATGTAAATGCATGCAAAACTGCCTTCTAGGGCTCTGAGATTTCCTCCCTGAGACCTAGTTAGATCAAAGTTTCACTTCTTAACTAGTGCTCACGGCTAACACAGGCTCAGTTTAGCTAAGTACCACTTTAATGGCACTGCTAATATGTATGATCAAATGTTTCACAAAGAGTGCCTGGGAGAATAAGCCTGTACTGTTATGTAACATTGAATTTATTACACTCACCTCTGCTAATAAATGTTTTTGTTTCATGTGGTGATTTATTTAGGTTCAAGATAAAGATTTAGTGTTCAATGAATGATGTGTATTAGATCATTCACAGATTAATTCTAGCATAAATTGTTCATTTCATCCTTAATGTGGGATTGAAGGATCGTGGTGAGGTTTCTCATCTGTGGATCAATATCTTGCAACAAAAGTCAATCATAAAAGCACACAAAAGGTTAAAAGGTTTGTGTAGTGATGATGAAAAACAAATAAAACAAAGAAAACATCATGCTGAACACAGAGTAAGAGTGCAACTCGTCTCTCATGCTGAGTTACTTAAATGACCCCATTATCTGTGTGCCTCTGATGGAGCGATGTCATTTCTGCCACGGCTGTCCACCAGGTTATTGTTTCTCTTTTTCTTCCTCGTTGTCTCTCTTACTACATGGAGCACCAATAAAGCCTGGTGTGCATCTGGTGTTCATCCATTCAAATGAAAGTGTGCTGGGCTCAGTATTGATTCAAATGCAGTGCGAAAAGAGTGAATAATGTCACTGAGATTAACAAGGCAATATCTGTTACTGAGGAAACAGGTTGCTGGGCTACTGAGCACTCATTTCTTTTCCTTCTTTCGTATTGACATTCATCCATCTGTTAGGGCTGTGCAAAACTACATACTTTCAAAATCGACTATTTATCCATCCATCCATCCATCCATCTCTATGTCCGTCTGACCATTTAACTTTCCATCCATCCATCTGTCTGTCTGTCCATCTGTCCATACATCCATCTATCCATCAATGTGACATGATGTCATCAAGCAGAAGAAAAAAATCCTCAGGAAAAGCACAAGCAGTATTCAGTACGTAAGTATATATTTTTCATGAAATCCACTCCTGGAGACCCACAAACCCTGACACTAAAGCCAGCACAGACCTTTTGCAGCAATGTACTGCCATCAGATTGCTGCAAACAACTCCACCATGTTATTCGCTTTTGGCTGTCAGCGAGCGCTTGTTCATTTCTATATGTCAGAATCGTAACCGAACGCAAAACAAAGAAGAGGCGTCTTTGTCGGATGTGTCTAGGATGCATTTCCTGAGTTATCTTTGGACCACCAAGGCCTCATATTACACTCGCAGGTCTTCTGGGAACAAACTTCAGCTCACAAGTTGAAAACAAGACTGGCTTCCGACCGTTTCGTGAACCCAGCATCTGGTGATGTAAATGCATGCAAAACTGCCTTCTAGGGCTCTGAGATTTCCTCCCTGAGACCTAGTTAGATCAAAGTTTCACTTCTTAACTAGTGCTCACGGCTAACACAGGCTCAGTTTAGCTAAGTACCACTTTAATGGCACTGCTAATATGTATGATCAAATGTTTCACAAAGAGTGCCTGGGAGAATAAGCATGTACTGTTATGTAACATTGAATTTATTACACTCACCTCTGCTAATAAATGTTTTTGTTTCATGTGGTGATTTATTTAGGTTCAAGATAAAGATTTAGTGTTCAATGAATGATGTGTATTAGATCATTCACAGATTAATTCTAGCATAAATTGTTCATTTCATCCTTAATGTGGGATTGAAGGATCGTGGTGAGGTTTCTCATCTGTGGATCAATATCTTGCAACAAAAGTCAATCATAAAATCACACAAAAGGTTAAAAGGTTTGTGTAGTGATGATGAAAAACAAATAAAACAAAGAAAACATCATGCTGAACGCAGAGTAAGAGTGCAACTCGTCTCTCATGCTGAGTTACTGAAATGACCCCATTATCTGTGCATCTCTGATGGAGCGAATGGTCATTTCTGCCATGGCTGTCCACCATGTTATTGTTTCTCTCTTACTACATGGAGCACCAATAAAGCCTGGTGTGCATCTGGTGTTCATCCATTCAAATGAAAGTGTGCTGGGCTCAGTATTGATTCAAATGCAGTGCGAAAAGAGTGAATAATGTCATTGAGATTAACAAGGCAATATCTGTTACTGAGGAAACAGGTTGCTGGGCTACTGAGCACTCATTTCTTTTCCTTCTTTCGTATTGACATTCATCCATCTGTTAGGGCTGTGCAAAACTACATACTTTCAAAATCGACTATTTATCCATCCATCCATCCATCCATCTCTATGTCCGTCTGACCATTTAACTTTCCATCCATCCATCTGTCTGTCTGTCCATCTGTCCATACATCCATCTATCCATCAATGCCTCTATCATCCATCCATTGACTATCCATCCATCCAACCAACCAACTATCTATCTATCTATCTATCTATCTATCTATCTATCTATCTATCTATCTATCTATCTATCTATCTATCTATCTATCTTATGTCTGTCTGTCTGTCTGTCTATCTATCATCTAACTGTCCATCTATCCATCTATCTGTCTGTCTGTCTATCTATCTATCTATCTATCTATCTATCTATCATCTAACTGTCCATCTATCCATCCAACCAACTGTCTGTCTGTCTGTCTGTCATCTAACTGTCCATCTATCCATCCAACTGTCTGTCTGTCTGTCTGTC
>NW_015662082.1:513408-516392 GCF_001515625.1 Sinocyclocheilus rhinocerous
TCTATCTATCTATCTATCTATCTATCTATCTGTCTGTCTGTCTATCTATCTATCTACCACCTCCACCTACCACCTATGAATGCTGCACCCACTGGGTATGATTACTGTGAAAACCACAAGCACAGAATAATGTAAGTATTGAAACTATGCTGATTCGGAAACAGCGGAAAAGGTCAGATCTTACGGTTGAGCACAAGCTGAGACTTTCATTAAACTCCCACAGCGGTGTGAGGAGATGAATGAGAGGAGTGGACAGATGAGATGTGGGTGGTTGCTGCACGTTCCTCAAGCATATTCCTCCCCCAGACTCCTGCCAGTGCGAGTCACATCCCCCAGTCATGAGGCTGGATGCATCTATGATACACATGACTGTACTACAGTAGAAATTATGCAGGGGTCTCTCTTCAGAATCAGAGGCGATCTAGGTCCTCTTCTGAGACGGCCTCTGGTGGAGGTCAAGAAAAGCAGAGAGAAGAGAGGAAATACCCTTCTGTATTGCTATGGTAACTGTTCTGTGAGAAGGGAAAGGTTTAAGAGAACATATTGAACAGGAGGCTTGCACAGATGCCTCTCTCTTCTGCAGAGAATTAAAAGGTGTTACTTTTACTTAAGTACTATTCATTCCTTAGCACTGATACTGCAGGGACAAACTGTAGTTCAAAACATGAGGACCCTTAAGCTGTATTCAAATGCAAATCACTTTTCTATTTAAAACTAATTTAGGTTTTAACAAATAGCACTACATGCGAGACGAGATTAAATGCTTCAAAATACTCTGTAATGATACAAGGAAATAAAAAACTAATTCCAGCTGATGTACTTCCAAAGGTTTTGAAAGTCAGAAAGTGAACAGATGAATGAACACCATTCATTGGTAGAAAGTATAAAATATTGATGAAAAGGCCATTTTCAGAGATAACAGATGTTCTTATCTGAACAATTTACTGTATTTTTAATTTCATCATCATGATCTATCACATTCTATTGTAATTATTAATTACCACAATATATCATTGCAAGATATAATTTGTCAGGCTCAAGGTGTCTCAGAAGAGCACATACAATGTTGCACACTAAAAAATCTCTGACATCAAGTCATAAATTGAGAACATTTGACTTTGATGATGAAGAAAGTAGTGCAGTCTTACAGAGGAAAGGAAAGATCAATAAAAAGACAGAAAACAGAACAGAACTGTTCTTATTTGACACTATACAGATTTGGCAGGCATAACATACACACAAATGTGTGAAAGAAAGAAGGAAAGCTTGTTAATGAGGACTTTTAAAGATTTTCAAATCTTACACTGCAGTATGCCATGAGCAATGCTGATAATCTGCCAAACATTCCCTGATAATTCATAATTCAAATAATTCCTCAGGCTCAACACCAAAGACATTCAGACAAAAGCATCTATATATAACACACAGACATACACACAAGCTGTTTAATTTATCAAAAGTGACAGCAAAGACATTTATAATGTTACAAACAAAAGATTTCTATTTCTATCAAATAAATGTTTTTTGTTTTTTTTTACTTTCTATAAATAAATAAAAATCCTGAAACAAATGCATGGCTGCTGAAAATTCTGCTTTACCATCACAGGTATAATTACAGGTATAATAAAAACATTAAATTTTTTTACTGTCAGTGCTATGCTATAGAAAGACTGATCATGTACAGTGTAAAAACTGCCTTTGGCATGTATGACGCATAGGAAGCTGACTTTCAACGTGACTTTTCCATATTCTTCAAGAGTAAAGGATTTGAAAAGCCCTTGCCCCAGGGTTGCATTAGAAAGCCCAGTGTACCGTTCCAGCTGTACAACGGGCTCCAGCCTTCTGTTAAGAAGGAGAACAATGCTTCCCTTATTCCACTGATAGCACCTATTGTACAACATCAGACACTTGCACTTCAAAGTATACTTCACAATTTCAAGGTGTCTGAGCTGCCAGGTGTAGTACGGAAGGATGTGTCTGAAACCTCAAACCATTGCGCATGCGTCAACGCTAGCTATAACAAATGAAAAAAAGTTTTCCTGTTATTTCCAAATTAAAACACAATCCACTGATGAAAGCAAGTCAGTAACAAAGAACATGACAATCAAGATCAAAAGACTAGGAAGCGCAACATCTCTGCAATCTTGAAGAAAACAACTGAGAGGAACTGAGCAACTGTCTGCTGCATTCACAACAAAATTCAACCTGAGCTCCCAGTCACTTGTTAAAAGCTTTAGTTGCTACAGCAGTAGTGTTCTGCTTTCCACAAACTCTTCCGTATGTAACAGCAAGGTCTTGAGCTCACAGAAGCTCTGGTCCTCTGTGGTACATGCATCAGGCCCACTGTGATGTTCATTCTATTCACACTCTCTAAAAGCAAAGAGCGGTTAAAAATGCAACTAGTGAGTAACAAGCACAAGCGTTTGCTTTTTGTGTTGTATGTGGGAGTTTTGGTAAAAACATACCCTTGTGTAGCCAACTTGATTCAGAATTGAAATTGAAATCATTGAAATCTTAGCACAAAAGTATTGCACTAATGAAGCCCTTTCAATTTCTCAAAGTCCTCAAGTCTCCGTCTGAGATGACTAATGCCGAGTTCACACTGCACAATTTTAGCCAGATTTTTCACTCGCCGATAGGTTTTGCAAAATCGCCGACAAATGCCCGAAATCAGAGGCAAATCGGTGCTCGTTCACGCGAGTGACAATCACGCAGTGTGCAATGATTTCTGACTGAAAACTACATCGGCGATAACCTATAGCCAATCAGAGACCAAGATACAGGGCAGAGGGAAGTTTGGGGAGGAGTTATAGACCAGAATATGGTCTGACGCACGCGGGTTCTCGCGTTATTCCTTATCACTTCTCGCATGTGTTTTGTTGTGAAACGTAGTTTGTGGACCAGACAGAGCTGTCGGCGATTCTTCCTATTGTGAAGTCATGCAGTGTGAAACCCCCTGTCGCCGATCCATCGTGCAGTGTGAA
>NW_015662082.1:518180-522656 GCF_001515625.1 Sinocyclocheilus rhinocerous
GAAGTCATGCAGTGTGAAACCCCCTGTCGCCGATCCATCGTGCAATGTGAACACAGCAGCAACTGAATGCTACCCCAGATAGTCACGCAGTGTGAAAACAACGGCGATCCGACGAGTTTGAAAATCGTGCAGTGTGAACTCGGCATTAGGGTGCCAAATAATGCTGTCAAACAGGTAACCAGTAACTCCCTTCTCATTTGATGTTGTGTTTCTGCACCACAAACAGAACTGCTGTTTTCAAATGAGATCCCACACACATTCCACCCTTCTGCCACTGGTCGAACAAGCATACTTGTTAATCATGCCTCGCCATTGATTGAGTCAATATTGCTCTTTTGGGCTGGTTGTGGTGCTTAAAACAAACAAATAAATGTTCTGATAGCACTACAGAACCACACTTTTTGGCTCAACAAAAAAGTAATGCAACAGTTTGCTTAAATTCATCTAATTAAATTATATTTAACCAACAAACTACATGAAAACACAAAAATTTTGGGTTGTTCCAACTAATTGAGTTGTGGTCCTGGAAACAGTCTAATCCATTTCGGTAAAATCAACAGCTAGTATATCATATACTAAATGTATCTTAACATATACATTTAATGAACAAGTAGTACTGGATTGGAAATGGAGTCAAATAAGTGTATACTTTCATGTAACCTCAACTTAACCACATGCAATACTCTTCAGCACAGTGGTAACCACAAAAAGGTCACATAACAGAAACTCTTTGAAAAAGTCAAACATAACAGCATTAAACAATGACAGGTGTAATGAGGGGTCAGAGGCGTGCAGATCCATTTGCATCTTTTATTAAATAAATAGCAGAGTCAAACAGGCAGTAATCAATCAATGGCGTCAGGAACAATCCAGAAGAGTAAACAGTAACAGAGCGAGGGTCGGGGCAGGCGGCAGAGAATCACACTAGGATGAACAGTCCAAGATAATACACGAGAGATCAAACAGACAGAGGATAAACGCTCAGAGATGTAGCCGTGGCAGAACAAGACTTCGCGAAATCTAAGAGTCCGGATGCAGCTTAAATGGGGAAGCTAAGGGGAAACACCTGTGCCAGTAATCAATCCCAGGTACGGGGTGTATGGGAAATGGAGTCCATGAACGTTAGTACTCAGGAGAGGGTGCCCTCCGGTGGCGGTCGGAGAGAGCCCCAGAGGCCTGATTTGTGACAGAGCCCCCTCCCTGCGAGCGGCTCCTGAAGCGAGGAGGTGCACAACGCCGAGGCCTTCCACGGGAGCGAGGGGCTGGTTTGTGAGGGTGGGTTCTATGGATTTCAGCAGTGAGTGAAGGGTCCAGGATATCCTGAGCATTGACCCAAGATCTTTCCTCAGAACCATACCCCTCCCAGTCAATGAGGTATTGAAGTAACCTGCCCCGGCGTCGGGAGTCCAAGATTTCCTGCACCTGGTACGCCTCCTCGCCGTCCACGATGATGGGAGGGGGACTCTCGTTCACGGCCAGTCAGTTGAGACCAGTTGAGCACAGACTGTAATTTCTTGTTATCCATAGCTACCCCCTCAGCGCTAATGATGTAACCAAGAAAAGAGGTAACTGTCTGGTGGAACTCACATTTCTCAATCTTGGCATATAGCTGGTTGTCAATGAGCCTCTGAAGAACTGCCCGCACATGACCATCACATGTAAACCAGTGATAGTAATCACGATCACGAGCTCTTTGGATTGACTTTCCCCCACCTAGAAGACAAAGAACAGACTGAGATTTCTTATGAGACCTCTTAACCTCTGATCTTCACAGAACATGTCCTTATGTTCACAGAATTGCACAGAAACTGTCTTTTACAGATGTAGATGCACCAAAATGAACTCAAAAAGGCTTATAAACTAATATCAGTCCATTGCTTAACTCCATATCATGTATGTAACCCAGACATTCGACTATCATGTTCTATCACTTATTATTGTCTTTTTAATAACTATTGAATAGCTTAAGGGTTCATATTCATCTTTTAGTCATGTTTTTAGCTTCAATTCATCGCTTTTAGCTTTTTTGTCATGTTTTTAGCTTCAATTCATCGCTTTTAGCTTTTAGTGTCTAGCTTTTTAGCTTTTGCTTTTCAGCCACTGCTTTTTAGTCATGGCTTTTTGCCATTACTTTTGCGTTCTCTGGGACTAGAGGTAGAGGGTAACGGAATTTGACTGTTATATCATTGAGTAATCAATGCATGGTTGGAGACCTCCCTCTTTCTTCTTGACAAAGAAAAATCTAGCTGGCGCAGGTGAGGTGGATGGTCTAATGAACCCCTTTGACAGCTCCTCCTCAATATATGCCTTCATGGCCTCAGATTCTGGTTGCGATAGTGGGAAAACTCTACCTCTAGATGGGCTTGATCCTGGAAGAAGATCGATAGCGCAGTCACTGAGTCGTTGAGGAGGAAGTTGTGAGGCCTTGGTCTTACTGAAAGCGTCAGCGAAGTCATGGTACTCAGAGGGTACTTCCGGGAAACCGGTGAATCATCTGTTATCTGGGCTGGTCGTGGAGAGGAGTGCGATAGGTTAGTGAGCAAACAATTCTGTTGGCAGGAGTCAGACCATTGTAGAATCTGTTTAATTGTCCATGAAATTCGGGGGTTGTGTCTTTCTAACCAGGGCAGGCCAAGGATAATGGGATTCTGAGGAGATTCAATAGCGAATAGGCGGATGGTTTCCGTGTGAAGTATGCCAGTTCGGAGACACAGATCCTTGGTGATGAACTTGACCTGTCCTGTGCCCAAAGGACGTCCATCTAAGGCTACCACTGCCACCCGGGATTCACATGGAACAAGAGGGAGATTATGAGTGTTGGCAAACCTTATGTCAATGAAATTTCCCGCAGCCCCCGAATCTGTCAATGCTACGGTCTCCGTACATTTACCATTAATCATTAGAGCAATGGGAACTTCTAGACAGTTAATGGAATCAGGAGTAGAACTCACCGTAGCGGAACTTCGAGCTGCAGGACAAGTAGGACAGGAGGCTCTCAGATGGCCGGATAGACCGCAGTAGAGACAGAGATGATTACGAATTCTTCTCTCTCAATCTTCATTAGTGAGGCGAGTGAAACCAATCTGCATGGGTTCCGATTCAGAGGAAACTGTGACTGCTTGAGTATACACAGGAATGTGGCGAGGGGCACGTCGTGCACTCATTAAATTATCAATGCGAATGGAGAGATCAATTAATTGTTAGAGGGTCTTCCCCTCGTCACGGCAGGCGAGTTCTGACTGTAACTCGGCAGTGAGTCCCTTGCGATACAGCAGTTTAAGTGGTTCGTCCTCCCATCCTGACTGTGCTGCGAGGGTGTGGAATGAGAGAGCATAATCCGCAGCTGTGCTTCGTCCTTGTCGTAGAGCGAGTAACTGTTCTCCAGGCTCCTTTCCGCCCGCTGAATGCTCGTTTCAGAAAGCAGTCAAATGATGGAAATGACAGCTGTCTCCCCTCCCAAGCAGCAGTGGCCCAGTCCAGAGCTCGTCCAGTCAACAATGTCCAGCAAACAAACGAAACCCGACTATCTTCGGTGGGGTATAACTGTGGTTGTTGATTTACAAACATGGAGCATTGTAATAGAAAGCCCTTACATCTTTCCGGTGAGCCATCGAATTTCTCAGGAAATGCCAGACGTGGGCTGGTTGATGAGTGACTGGGACTGGGAATAGTTTGTGACGGAACGGATGGAGGAATGTTGGGCTCAGGCATGGTGATGCGAAGGGCTTGTAGCGTCCTCACCATCTCTTCCGTGAGCGAGGGGAGTCGTTGCTGTTGTTGATGAGACGCTAACATGGAGGCTTGGGCAGAAACCTCGGTGGTGAGCTGATAAAGAGCTGCTGGATCCGTGTTTGGCGAAGTCTTCTGTAATGAGGGGTCAGAGGCGTGCGGATCCATTTGCAGCTTTTATTTCAATCAAAGGCAGAGTTAAACAGGCAGTAATCAAACAACAGCGTCACGAACAGCAGGGATAATCCAGGAGAGTAAACAGAGGCAGAGCAAGGGTCGGGGCAGGCGGCAGAGAATCACACTAGTAGTAACAGTCCAAGGTAATACACAAGAGATCTCAAAACAGGGGATAAACGCTCAGAAATGTAGCCGGGGCAATACAAGACTTCGCGAACACTGAGAGTCTGGGAGCTGCTTAAATGGGGAAGCTAAGGGGAAACACCTGAGCCAGTAATCAGTCCCAGGTACGGGGTGTATGGGAAATGTAGTCCATGAACATTAGTAGAGGGTGCCCTCCGGAGGCCGTCGGAGAGAGCCACAGAGGCCTGATTTGTGACAATACCCAGACAGCAGACAGTTTCGGCCCAGATCCGGCACACATCTGGCCCGCATGGATTTCACATGGGCCAGATGTGGGCCGGATCTGGGCCAACACTATGTTGCTGTCTGGGATATGATACGCAGTTTACGCGTACATATGATACGCATCTACCCCACAACCCTAAACCTACCCATCGCGTACCATAT
>NW_015662082.1:530373-535918 GCF_001515625.1 Sinocyclocheilus rhinocerous
CCGGGATTCACATGGAACAAGAGGGAGATTATGGGTGTTGGCAAACCTTATGTCAATGAAATTTCCCGCAGCCCCCGAATCTATCAATGCGACGGTCTCCATACATTTACCATTAAACATAGAGCAATGGGAACTTCTAGACAGTTAATGGAATAAGGAGTAGAACTCACCGTAGCAGAACTTCGAGCGGCAGGACGAGTAGGACAGGAAACTCTCAGATGGCCGGATAGACCGCAGTAGAGACAGAGATGACCGCTGAATGCTCGAAAACCTCGCAGAAACGTTTCAGAAAGCAGTCAAATGATGGAAATGACAGCCGTCTCCCCTCCCAAGCAGCAGTGGCCCAGTCCAGAGCTCGTCCAGTCAACAATGAGCAAACAAACGAAACCCGACTATCTTCGGTGGGGTATAACTGCGGTTGTTGATCTACAAACATGGAGCATTGTAATAGAAAGCCCTTACATCTTTTTGGTGAGCCGTCGAATTTCTCGGGAAATGCCAGATGTGGGCTGGTAGACGAGTGACTGGGACTGGGAATAGTTTGTGACGGAACGGATGGAGGAATGTTGGGCTCAGGCATGGTGACGCGAAGGGCTTGTAGCGTCCTCACCATCTCTTCCGTGAGCGAGGTGAGTCGTTGCAGCTGTTGTTGATGAGACGCTAACATGGAGGCTTGGGCAGAAACCTCGGTGGTGAGCTGATAAAGAGCTGCTGGATCCATGTTTGGCGAAGTCTTCTGTAATGAGGGGTCAGAGGCGTGCGGATCCATTTGCAGCTTTTATTAAATAAATAGCAGAGTCAAACAGGCAGTAATCAATCAACGGCGTCAGGAACAACATGGACAATCCAGAAGAGTAAACAGTAACTGAGCGAGGGTCAGGGCAGGCGGCAGAGAATCACACTAGGATGAACAGTCCAAGATAATACACGAGAGATCAAATAGACAGGGGATAAACGCTCAGAGATGTAGCCGTGGCAGAACAAGACTTCGTAAAAACTAAGAGTCCGGATGCAGCTTAAATGGGGAAGCTAAGGGGAAACACCTGTGCCAGTAATCAATCCCAGGTACGGGGTGTATGGGAAATGGACGTGAACGTTCCAAGATGTAGCCGTGGCAGAACAAGACTTCGTAAAAACTAAGAGTCCGGATGCAGCTTAAATGGGGAAGCTAAGGGGAAACACCTGTGTCAGTAATCAGTCCCAGGTACGGGGTGTATGGGAAATGGAGTCCATGAACGCTAGTACTCAGGAGAGGGTGCCCTCAGGTGGCGGTCGGTGAGAGCCACAGAGGCCTGATTTGTGACAACAGGTCTTTCCCTTTACTAAAAATACCCCTTAATTAACACTTAATTTCAACATTTATTCTGCTTAGCCAGTCCTATGCAAAGCAGAATCAGAATCAGATTTTTTCACTAAGTGTTTGCAAACACATATGGATTTTTTTTTTTTTACATACATACATACATATATGACATTGGGGACAGAAAGAACATTTAAATAAGTAAGACTAAGGAAGAAAATAGTAATAAATAATAATAATGGTATACATTTGGAAAAGAAGATTTATGTACACATTTGTGCATTACTGTATACAGCTGTATAAATAAAAATATGTATATGTATTTACATAGTTCCCAGCATGCTGGGAACTAGAAATCCACTACCTAAATGTTAAAGTCATCAAGACAATTACATTGTTATTCCAATCATTTAAAAAAAAAAATACCATGGGAATTTGAGTTAGAATTGCACGCACTATTAAGCTGACGTAATGATTAACATTACTGCCAACAGCACTCATCAAAATAATGTTTGCAACTTTAATCAAATCAATAAACTACAATTTTTAACTTAAATGCATTTATTTAAGTTGGGGTATACAAATGGCTTACTTGCAGTCTCTGAAATGCAACAGGAGAAAGTATTAAAGGTATGACAACTAAATTAAATGACATTTCGTACAGTGAAGCCCATAATGGAGACATTACTGAAGGTTAAGATAAGATAGACAGAGATTACTGTTATGATCACAATTTATCACGACTTGTGCACTGTGATTGTATACTCTGCGTTACAGACCTAAATAAAGGGGGAATCATCAATTATATACAAGGGTACTACCTTTAGACATGTGAAAGACAATATGATCATTAATCTCAAAAAATGGTGCAATAAATAGAGAGCAGGTGTTTTATCCTGTAAAAACTTGTCTGCATCTATCACTGTCAGCAACACACTTTGAAAATGACAAATTGCTTCAGGTACTGGCAGCGATACTGACATAAACATCAATGGTTCTACCACCAAGCTTTTGATATCCTAAAAAATAAATCCACAAACATCTTTACAGTTTTTCCCTCCCGTAGCTCAAACAGTACAGCATGTACTAGCAATACCAAGGTCACAGGTTCAATCCTCAGGGCACTGATAAAATGTATGCCATCTTAAAACCAGTTAAACTCCGCGTTAAAAATGTTTATGCTTCATTTACATAGCCTTCCTTATATGGTATGAGCCCATATATGGGTTCATTTGAAAGCTTGGAGTGTCTTCTTTACAAAGAATACATAAATCTTGGTTTTAGGATTCATAAAGCAGTTAAATTAAGCTTAGAAATGTATTCGTCCCGCACACGAATTTCCGCCTAACGATTGCGAATAATTTTTCCGAAGAATGTGTATTTTATATATTTTTCACAAAACAGTCAAGTCATATATCACAAGAAAGCTCTCATTCTCAGGAATGTGACTATGTAGTTATTATTTCATAGTTATATGACTATGTACTATTATTTCATTGTGTGACAATCACAGATCGAATGATCTTCAATAGAATCGTGATGTAAAATTTTGTCACCTCTGAGCGAATTTACATTTATACTCGTTTTTAAAAAAAAATCAAAAACCACCTATGTTTTTTTGTGTTTATTGTAATATTTGAAAAATATATAATGCTATTTATAAAGAATTACACTCATATTTTGAAGTTCAAATGGTTTTCTTTACAATGAAACCATTTGTTTTCATTTCCTCCATTGTATGTGTGTAGGGTAAACATTTGAATTTGAGTATGTCAAATTTAGGCGAAAATACCAAAAACGCACCAGAGAATAAGTGGTAATCACTTTGGATAAAAATGGCTGCTAATATATAAATGCAAATATTTCATGCATAATGTCTGAAACTCTACAAATGCTAAAAAAAATGTGAAGGATAATTTATAGACTTCAATGCAAAGCAGAGGTTCCTTACCAAAATTATTTAATGAAATATCTGAGTTTAATTATTAATTTTAAATATTTATGTTATTATCTTATACTTGTCCTTCACCTTAAAGCTACTGCTTATAAAATTAAAAAAAAAAATTTGAACACTGCAACAATATTATTATATTAATTCATATATGATTACTTTGCAAAATGATACAGGATATATGAGTGTAGTGACAGTATTTTGGCATGAACGATGGTGAAATAGCGTTTAGAGGTCATTTGACCACCAGGACTGACCAATCAGAGTCAAGCATTCCACAGAGCTGTGTAATAAATGAAACACATATTACCACATTCTGGAAACTCCAATCCTCAAGGGACTCTCGCTGAAAAGATGTTAGTCACAGGCAGCGCAATGTAAAGGTTGAGAGAAAACACGCTTTCAAGCTTTCTAGGGCAAACACTGTGTACATCCACAGAGAAATTGCTGCTTTCACTATCTCTCGACTCCCAGAAGATTAGCAAATGCACTGATGTGATCCACCTAGACACAGGGGCGTAGGCAGGTGCTCTGTCCTTCTGTAGCCGACACAATTCCTCTAACTGTAGACATCTTCCTGACAACAGAACTTACAGGGATTTCTGTGCCGTACCGAAAAATGCAATCATCTCTGTCCAGGCTTTATTGTCAGAGGGGATGAAGCTCTCCCCAACATCTGACCATTATCTCAGAACCATGATAAACAAGGTAATCTTCTATCACGTAAGATGGATGTGGTTATTATTAAATATCTTTAAAGGCTAATGCAGGATGCCTGTCTGCACAGAGTGACATTAAAGTTTAATGCATGAGGTGTTCAGGCACAAAGAGGCAAAAAGATAAGTAAACCAAGAATATTTTGGGAAGATGAATCGCCTTCATCTGCTTTTTGACACAAGATTACTCATGGAATATTTACAACAAAACATAACTGTTTTTTTAGTTGCAAGGCAGTCTGTGTCTGCGGCTCTCCCCGTCTGCCTGTGCTGCTTCAGCACGACCCGCAATATTTTTCATGCTGTTCACTAACATAAGTGGGAAATGAAGCACACTCTAAATCCTTTTTAATTGGCTCTTTGATTCCACAGAGTCCTGATAACAACGGGTCAACAGGCGCATGGAAGTTTTTTTCCCCCAAGCTGAGAAGCAGGCTCCTACAGAGATGTGGTTGTTTAAGGTTAGACTTCTTCTCTTTTCCTTCTTTTGCCCATTATAATGTTTTTTCTTTTCTGTTTTTAATTCTCACCCATGCACCACCATAACAATAAATGGCAGGAGGGCCAGTGTCAAACGGAGGCTTATCAGTCTAAAACACATGTGCTTTCTTTATCAACTTTTCTGCTCTGCTCAAATTGGAAAGCCCTTATTTTTTGTGTTCATGGCATGTGTCATTTTATTTTTCAGCACCCTGGCCAATAAATATTTAATTGAGGAGCAAGCGGCCCTTGTTCTAGCTGATTTGTATGTTTTTGCTGTTCTGTCAGTCTAGTCTGACTATTGTGCATTGCCACTACTTCAATGGAGAATAGCAAAATTAATTTAATAATCAAGAACAAGAAAAGAAAAGAAGGCACACTAATTAAGAGTTATATTTTTGGAATAGTTTAATGTCTTGCAACACATAAGCTGTGATAAGCAATTTCTTTATTAATTACAGAAGCTTTAATCTGGACTCCAGTGAAATGAGCCTGTTTCAGAGGAACAATGAAAAGTAGGTGTGGGCCAGAATTTTTATGGTGGTCATGATTTTTTATTTTTTTTTGCATGCATGCATGCATGTTGGTTGTTAAAATTATCAGGCTGTTCAAAGATGTGTTCAGTATTCTGCAGCACATAAAATGACATTTAAAGCGAACAAATCTACAAGCCAAACTTTCACATCAGCATGGTATGAACTATAATGGCCTTATTTTCCTTTGAATGTAAGCTGTTTGAAAAAACAAGGCATGAATTCCTACTTTCTTGTTGTCAAGACACCACTGTGTCACAATAAAATTCAAGTTTCTTTTGTGGAAACTAGAAATCACAGAGCAACAAGACATTCTGTGCAAATCTGAACAAAGTAACACTTGATGGATGTAAGGCCTCTGCGAATATCGCTCAAATGAACGATTGAATCTCCGCATTCCACCGGAAAAACTAAAGACTCTCCTCCCCAGCTATCTGCGGTCGTAAGGAAGATCAATGATCAACAGGGCACCTAATTGTCTGGACCTGCTTCCGGTCAAGGACGCACCCTTTTCTCTCTGTTTGGTCAGACAAAGGGACATGAAACTTACAACAGACAATTTCAA
>NW_015662083.1:0-468 GCF_001515625.1 Sinocyclocheilus rhinocerous
AATTTTTTTTCCGCCACCATGTCCCTTTAGGGGCTCCGTAGTAACAAGTACGTTAGTAGGATTTTTTAGGATTACTGATAAACTACTGTCATTTGATTTGTATTATTTGTATTTGTTATTTATTTTAATTTTAGTTAAATTATGTCTGAATTTATTATGTCTGTATATGTCTTTTATTAAGTTTTAGTTTTAATTTGAGTTATTTTAATACTTCAATAAACTAAATGAAAATTAAATTATATATATATATATATGTGTGTGTGTGTATGTGTGTGTGGTTGTACATACATTTTGGTGTTATGTTAGAATCATTATTATACTCTTATACCTTTTGTTCTTTAATATTTTGAATTGTTTTTAGCTTTATTTTTAGTTTTTCACTTAAATGTTAAGTTTTGAAATTTAGTTGTATGCATTTGTCACTTTTATTTAATTTCTTTATTTTTAAAATGTGTATAGGTAGTATTT
>NW_015662084.1:0-1237 GCF_001515625.1 Sinocyclocheilus rhinocerous
TGTTACCTTTTTAGCTGTAATTTTCAGTCCGTCCTCTAGATGTCATTTCAGTCCTATGTGTTGGGCATGTGACCGTCACTGCCTCCATGCACTGCAGTTGAGTTGCAAACAGTTCTCTTTTCTATATGCCGCTGTTGTCATCAAGTTTTTTCTTGCACGTTTAGAGCGCTGCGGATTCCAAAGCCGCCTTGTCGCCACTGTTATGTCTTTGACGGTGAAGGAACGACACGGACAACCTTTTCTGCTGAGACACGTTTACTGACGTTCTCTCACTTTTTAAGACATCTCTCTCTCGTACATGCGCCGTGCGCTACATGCAGTGGATATTACCATAAGGCATCATATAGCTGTGCATGAACAATACACTACATAAAGCAGCTCTAAAAAGAGGACAATAGTAAACGGACAATTTTCAGTTAAAGTCAGTTCAATCATGACAACTCTCAGAAGATTTTAGCATGGTAATGGTTATGACAATGTTTCTGTATTTGGCAGAATAGATCTGCTACGCTGCTGCTGCTGCTGGTTATTGCTGTAGTTGTAGAGTATTGCTGCTGCTGCAAGCAAATACAGGAACTTGTTACTGCCAATGCATACGGCGATACGGTGCTGTGAGTATTTAAGACATACTGCTGCTGCACAAATAGCATATAAAATAACCCGTAGCAGATCTATACAGGTGGAGCTGGAGAAGGTGGAGGGTTTCAGAGGAACTCTGAAAACACACTGCAAAATGCTCAAATGGATGCTAATCAGCCATTTAAATGTAAAGCAGCAAGCTCATTGGCTGCGTATGCAACATGAACCAATCAGCTTGTGCCAAGTCGTTTAACGTTGTGAATATCATCAGTTACAATAATACATTTTTAACAGGCAACGTGCATGGTACTTTCCTTTAAATGTTATTTCATACATATGAACTGTACAGGTATTCCAGCACATAATACTCCTTTTGACACATTTAAAATATGTTTTCAGTGAAAGGTTTTGAAAGGTTTCAGATAACTTATTATAACAGTAGTATTTATAGCATTAATCAATTTTTATATGCATTTCTAATATTTTTATGCATTTTTAAAAACATTTTATGCATTTTATGCAATTTTTAAACATTTTATGCATTTTGATTTCGCCACATTCTTCACAGACAAAACTAGAACAATCAGTAGTCAATTCTCAGCCCCACACACACAGGACCTCAAACCAACCACACCCACTGCTAAAACTCCCATCTTCT
>NW_015662084.1:1469-1937 GCF_001515625.1 Sinocyclocheilus rhinocerous
ACAGATTCTGATGCAGCTGAATAACATGAGCAAAAATTCCAGAATCGGATACTTAAGGTCGGGAATCGGATACTTGCTGTCACATTATAATTTCGATTCCGCCTATCGATTCCTATGCGCTTTTTTTTTCTTAATCTGTGAGGACCGGACCTAGCCATCTGCCAGGGCCTTGCTCGCTAATCTAAGCGCTCCAAAGTTTGGCTACATTTGCGATCAGAAGCCAAACAAGCTAAGTATAATATCTGTGATAGCTAAACATGTTGCAAGAGAGGTTTCACCACCAACATGACAAAGCACTTTAATTTAATAGATCGTTAAAGATCGCGAACACGATTCAAACACCAACGTGATTCTATTCCTAAATTACAATGATCTGTTTTATTCCCCAACCTTTGACGTGTGCGATCAATGTTGTGATCACTTGTTGATTCGTCCGTGCAGCGTACGATCACACCAGTGTGATTTGAA
>NW_015662085.1:0-187 GCF_001515625.1 Sinocyclocheilus rhinocerous
TAATCTGTAACCTATTACTTTTCCAAAGTAACCTTCCCAACACTGGATATAAAGCACATATTAAAGGGTTAGTTCACCCAAAAATGAAAATTCTCTCATTAATTACTCACCCTCATGTCGTTCCAAACCCGTAAGAACTTCGTTCATCTTCTGAACACAAATGAAGATATTTTTTATGGAATCTTAG
>NW_015662085.1:393-533 GCF_001515625.1 Sinocyclocheilus rhinocerous
AGCTTTGTATAATTGCGGATGAACCACTGATGTCACATGGATTATTTTACAGATCTCCTGGCTGCGTTTCTGGACTTGGGAGCATTTCAGTTGTGTTGCTGTCTATGGGAGGGTCTGACAGCTCTCAGATTCCATCAAAA
>NW_015662086.1:0-186 GCF_001515625.1 Sinocyclocheilus rhinocerous
TAAAAATGTCTCAATGTAGATTTTGGTGAGCTTAATACGTTTACCTTAAACAAAACTCACAGAACCTCCCAGGGTTACACACCATTGTGAAATGAATTGAATGTTTCAGACTCAGAGATGGGTGGAGTAACAGTACATGTGTCAGGTTTCTGTCTGCTAACCCTTTTTTTTTTTCTCACAGGGAAA
>NW_015662086.1:402-1832 GCF_001515625.1 Sinocyclocheilus rhinocerous
TAACCTAAATTATGATTTTTATTCAGCAGTACCTGTTCAAAACTTAGTTTATAATTTTAAAGGATACTTGTACTTAGTTTATTTCAAAACATATTCCAGCTTAAATAAAAAAGTGTACATATCTTAGATTATTACTAGGGCGAGCATGTAGCTATGATCTAGTTCTACACTTATATAGTTGTATTTTTCTGAACCGACCTTTATCAGCGTGATAAATATCTGGGTGAAACATAGCCTTCGCTGAAAATAAACTATTGTTTATCTACTCTAAAATATATGTAGACGGACCATATGTTGATGGAGCATCTTGCCTGATGGGGTCACACAAACAGTATTTGAAGAGTGCATTTATGACTTTAACAGGAGCTAGTCCTTTGCCCAAATAACATTCCGGTTCATTTAAAAAGTTTGTTTAAACAACAACTTGTCAGGCTACAGATACAAGAAAAGACATTCCAAATGCGACTCATGTCACCATGATACGCATTCTTCGGATACCCGCTGATTTTTGGGGGTTGTAAACGCATTGAATGAAACAGCACATGTGAGGTCTTCACCCTGAGAAAATTTAATTGCTTTTGTGGAACAGTGTTACACAGAGGGGTTTAGTGGTAAACCTTTATTAAGAACGTCCGTAGTGAAAGTGATAGAAGCTGGGATAGAGGAAAAGGAGTCTCCTCATCGCTTGTTTATTTATTTAAACATCTGTTTTACCTTTGTTACTTCCACTCTGTGACCCCTAGACTAAAGACTGGTTTGTAACAATTTTCATGACTTTTTGAGATTTTGTTCATGTTCGTGACTTTTTGAGATTTTGTTCATTTTCATCTTTACCTCTATAGTAAACAGGGTTGACAATGTCACAAAGTCAATAAGACATGTTCATTAAATAAAATATATTTGTCTTGATGACAGGAGCTTCCGGTGCAGAAAAATGACAAAGGGATTTACAGACAGAGGAATAAAACACAGGTCAGAATATTGTTCAGTGCTTATCATTAATAGTTGAAATATTCTTCAGTTTTTATACAGTCGAAATCTTGTTCTCAACACTTGCCCGAACTCATGTTCAGGTGAGGCAGTCATTTTATTTTATTTTTGGCCTTTTTCATGCTTTTAGCAGACAGGACAATAGAGAGTGACAGGAAAGTGTGAAGAATTGGGAACTGTATTGTCGAAAGGCCCCGAGACGGGATTCGAACTCGAGCTGTCAGAGGTTTATTTATTTATTATTATTATTATTAATTAATTAATTATTTTTTGTCCATTTTAAAGCTTTTAGCGGACAGGACAGTAGAAAATGTTAAATAAGACAATCATACTGCGTTTAACCTATTAATAATCTTGAATGTGACCGTATGTATGACGGCTGAATAGACTTGCTCTTCTCAGGTTGACTTCATGCTTTCTTTTTCAGATTTCAGAGAACC
>NW_015662087.1:0-165 GCF_001515625.1 Sinocyclocheilus rhinocerous
CGCTCCTCCATTTGGGGACGTGGAGGAGCGCACGGGAAAAAAGGGTAAAACAAAAACTGACAAAAACCGGAAATCAAACACGGGGAAAGGATGCCGCTTACAGTTCGGTCCGATGTTCTGTCACGGGGGCACAACACACAGGGACGAGGAGACGCTGGAGAATGC
>NW_015662087.1:348-1123 GCF_001515625.1 Sinocyclocheilus rhinocerous
AAATTAAACCTGGGAAACACCTGGGAAGGAATCAACTTAAATTAGGACAGGAACAGGAAACAAACCAAATAAGGGCATGGGAAGGCACATGGGGAGCAGGACACACACGAAACATGGAACAGAGTCTGACAACAGTAAACATGTGGGTCATACTGTACGTAGCCTATTTGGATCCTCATTTTTGGTGTTTTGATATCTATAATAACCATTGAGCAATGATTTCAAAATGTGAGTTTATACCTCACAATTCTGACATTTTTATTACAATTCTGACTTTCTTTTCTTGAATCTTGCGATTCTGTTTTTTTTTTTTCACCACAAAATAAAATAATAAAGATAATTGTTTTTTCTCTCACAATTCTATGAAATAAAAAAAAAAGTTCTCGCAATGGGATAAAAAAAAAAAAAAAAAAAAAAAAAAAAAAGAGATAAAAAAAAAAAAAAAAAAAATAAAAAAAAAAAAAAAGTAAAATAAAAAGGCAGTTCAAACAATTCATTTTTTGAGCAATTCTGAGAAGAAAAATCAGACTTAAGAGATAAAAAGTTGCAAATGTTTATTTTTTAAGTGACAGGAAAAAAACAGAATTGCAAGATGTAATACAAAGAAAAAGAGTTTTGATAAAAAATTCAGAATCGCAAGATATAAACTCAGAACAGATAAAAAGAAAGTCAGAATTCTGAGTTTATATTTCACGACTTTTTTCTATATGAAGTCAGAATTGCAAGATATAAACTCAGAATTCTTTCTTTATCTTGCAATTCTGTTTTTTATTTG
>NW_015662088.1:0-1389 GCF_001515625.1 Sinocyclocheilus rhinocerous
CTGCGGCTCTCTAGGACCGAACTTGCCTACCCCTGGTTTAGACAAAATATTTAAAATAAGTTTGCATATGTGTTTTATGTTTTGTATCTTATTTGATCCATCAGGCTTTTATGGCTCATGTAGTTTGATGTTCATGAGAATATGGAGGAAAAACAGCTCGCTTTATTCAAAACTGATACTCAAACTGAGCAAAAATAAGCAATTTGGTGCAAATGCTAACATTTATATGGATAAAAAGTAAGATGGAATTCTGATGCTTGAAACGTAAATCAATGACAGTACAGTAGATACTATAAATATCAGTCGTCACTCTATATCCCCAATAATATGTCTCAGTAAGATGCGATTGAAATGATCCGAACATATAATGCAGTGATTGCGAGCTGAAGAAATAAAGGCTCCTCAGAAGATGTGAGATGTTCTGGAGGCTTGTGAAGATCATTCCTCCGCTGAGGAACAGTGAAAGTAAAGCTTCTGGAAACAAACGCTCCTCAAAAGATCCTGAGGATCAGATTTGAGACTCTAAAACATGATTGATGGAGAATCAAGTAAAGCTGAGCTGCTTCAGTCCAGTAAGAGTTCATCTGGAGATATTACTGCAGTTATTCTGACCTTTACTTGATAAAAACCAGTCAAGATCTGACACGAGAAGCTCCAGCTGAAGCCATTACACTAAAAGAGCTTTGACTTGATAAAAAAAGTCTAAAGTATTAATCAATAGGTTGTGTGGTTTTTCACCAAAGTTGTGATCATGTTGATCACTTAGAAGCTGTTTTGCGCATTAAATATTTCTGCATCAAATATTATTCTGTACAGGCTTTAAAGGGTTAAGCAATGGATGCATTGTTACATCATTTGATTAGCTTGTGTCGTTCTAAAACCTGCACTTTTTCACAAAATATCAAACCCATTTGTAATACAGTCTGAATTGAAAGATATGTGGAAGGATGTGTTGTAAACAGCATTTTGTTTACGTATTTATGCATTTGTTTATGCCCTTTCATCAGTAATCAGTTTTTAGCATTTTTTTCACCATTGCATAAATTAAATAGCCAAAATGTGCTTTTTACTGATTTGTCTTGCTTTTCAATTACAAAACAACAATTTAAAAATATTTAACACTGAACATTTTTAACATTCTAGCAGACACTATACCAACAAAGCACAATTCAACTTAAAATGAATAATGTAACAAAGTTCGTAGTCACGGGAAAAAGGAGGCGGGAACCGGCGAACACTTAAACAAAACTTTAATCAAATAAACAAACACAAAACGAAAGTAAAACACAAAATAAACTCCAGGCCTGGTCCTCTCTCGTTCGACACGGTCGTCACTCCTCCCTTTTATCCTTCCGGAGCTCCTCCGTGAGACTCGAGACCGGTGAGTGG
>NW_015662088.1:1631-8593 GCF_001515625.1 Sinocyclocheilus rhinocerous
TATTTTTTACTGTACAATTAAAAGCAGCCTTGCTGAGAAGAGACTTCTTTTAAAACATTAGAAAATATTACAGATCCTAATTTGAACACTATGTGTGAATGTTATAATAAATGTATTAACAGAGCTGTTGTAATTATTATTATTATCATTATTATTGTCTTATACCTTTTATTTTATGTTACAGAACAACAGTAAAATTACAATACTAACATTTATGAATGTTGGAGTTCTTGCTTTTTCTCAACTTTTATTTTCAACTTTTTTTGGCGGAAACGCGCAGGAAGACCTCAATGCTTTCTTTTGTTGACAACAGCACATTTATAAATGAGTCTCATTACGAATATGTCGTACGTATCGCATTGTCACATGCCTTGTAAAAATTCATAAAAATGTGACTGAGCAACTGACGAGTAACAGCGCAGATTTTCCTTGCGCTTTGGACTTTTAACCCTGGTTAACAATGCGTGCATGTATTAGAAAACATAACGTTCTGCAGTTTATTTACTAATTGTTTAAGGCCATTTCGCGATTTCAATCATCATACAGTAACCAGCAACAATCACCCCTTCCTCTTCTCATCGAAGACATGCGATGCAGCACAAAACAGTTTCTCGCTGTCGGTCCTTGTAATGATTTTTGCGTCTTTCTCTGACAGTTACATCCCTAATTACTGCAGTTATTCTGGCGTTTACTTGAGAAAAATCAGTCAAGATTTGACAGCAGAAAGACACGTGAAGCTCCAGCTGAAGCTGGACATTTGTACAATTACTGGATAAAAGACTCTAAACTATCAATCAGAGTCTGAAGGCGTGGAGTAGATTGTGTGCGACAGGTTTAACAGCAAAGTTTGATCATTTAGAGGCCTTACGAATTTGGGTATCAAATATGATACAGTTGGCTTTATAGGGTTAAAGACATTTCCCTGCCTAATTCTTGTTACCAAGATGCAAAAAAATGTGAGTATGCAAAATGCGTTGTAAAAAATTTAGCAAAATATAATTTCTTTAGATTTCTGGGGAAATGTGACCTGGATATGTGAAGAAGGAAATGTTAGATTAGACAGAACGCATTGAATGAACGAGAGGATATGTGGTATATCTTCTTGGGTTTGATTGATTGCTCAGCATTGAAACTGGATTCGAGAATCTCTTTGGACTTGGATTCAATATCCTTGATGTCACTCTCATCTTCGCTGATGATTGGACCGTTTTCACAGATTGGAGAGGCAGATAACTGTATTTGAATTGGTCCTGTCACAAAAAACTAAAGGATATTAACAAATCTTTGCTATCCTGCAATTTATTATATTTTTGTCCTATATTACATTTATTATTTGAAAAAAACGAGAATCTTGACATGCTCACAGAGGAGAACAAACTGAAGTAATTTCGCAAAAATCTGAATTGTATTGAAATATATAGCACAACTAAGCACAATAAGCTCTTTAACCCATAGCATCAACATCACATGCTGTGAGATACTAAGTGTTCCCAGGCAAGATTTATGTTTCTAGATTCAAAAGTTAAAATCATACAAAGTCCTATTTGAGCTGATGGTGGCGCTAGAGGGTTTTATAGAGACACTCTAAAGTTGGTGTAATTAATGTGTAGACCCTTAGCAATAAATGTGCCAAATTTCACGCCATTCCTCCATTCGGTTCTTGGTGTTTCAACATTAGACAAAGCAAAATTCACAATCAATTTTGTAGTTACAATCATACAAAAAGCTATACTTTGAACTGATGGTGGCGCTAGACGGTTTTATGTAGACACTCTAAAGTTGGTGTAATTAATGTGTAGACCCTCAGCAATAAATGTGCCAAATTTCACGCCATTCCTCCATTCGGTTCTTGGGGTTTCAACATTAGATGAAGCAAAATACACAATTTTCCAAAGTTACAATCATACAAAAAGCAATAATTTTAACTGATGGTGGCGCTAGAGAGTTTTAGGCAGAGACCCTTAAATTGGACAGATTAATGTTCAGACCCTTTGCAATAAATATGCCAAACATACAAAAAGCTATATTTTGAACTGATGGTGGCGCTAGAGGGTTTTATGTAGACACTCTAAAGTTGGTGTAATTAATGTGTAGACCCTCAGCAATAAATGTGCCAAATTTCACGCCATTCCTCCATTCGGTTCTTGGGGTTTCAACATTAGATGAAGCAAAATACACAATTTTCCAAAGTTACAATCATACAAAAAGCAATAATTTTAACTGATGGTGGCGCTAGAGAGTTTTAGGCAGAGACCCTTAAATTGGACAGATTAATGTTCAGACCCTTTGCAATAAATATGCCAAATTTCATGATGTTCTTCCAAATAGTTTTTGGGGTTTCAACACAACACATATTGCTGATGATGCAACAGAAATCAAGCAATAAAATAGAAATATACACTTTAAGGCAAAGAACCTCCCTTACTGATGTACATAAATCAAATGATTAAACTTCTATTCCATTTTAGTTCAAATATATCTGATCAAAGTACATCTATTATTTAGACTTCAAGCCATATTTAATTTAACACAAGTAACTCTCTTATTTTTACGTACTGTCCCTCCCATGTGCGGTGGAAGGTGCTTGGGGCCGACATACGTCTGGATGTCACTCTTGGTGACAAACTTGAGCTTACTGATGGCTTCGGGGCCCAGCCACGTCTTCACTATCTTCCAGGCAGCTGCCACACAGAAGAAAAGGTTATGACAAATGAACTGCTTGGACCACACATTACAAAGATCCGTTTAGACTTTTCATGAGCCAATCACAACTTACCATTCATGATCCAAGGCATCTCGTACATGATCATTTTGGCTGAATAACAAAATAAGAACAACAAAACAAAGATGTGAAAACCCTTTCTATAATATACTAGGATTCCCAAACTTTTTTGTCAGCCAAATTCCTTTGAGCTTAAATATTTATTTGAAGTCTGAGATTAAGTTAATATTTCAATAATTCAACATCACATTTGCAAGTTCACGGTTCTCTGATGTCGAAAAAATTTAACTTTTTTCAATTTAACTTTTTATTTTAATTAATTTAAAAATAACTGTTCATCAACCCAGCTTCAATAATTCAACATCACATTTGCAAGTTCACGGTTCTCTGATGTCGAAAAAATTTAACTTTTTTCAATTTTACTTTTTATTTTAATTAATTTAAAAATAACTGTTCATCAACCCAGTTAGGAGGTTTAAAAAACAGAATATACTCACAAAGAAACTTTGGACAGTACACTTTAAAGCAGTTAATGATATACTTCACAAAGTCCATATCCTAGAAGAGAAAAACATGGGAAAGAAATCCAAGTTGCTATAATTCATAAAGCTGGATGATATGATGGTGTATATACTAAGTGACAGTAAAAACATCAGCTGTTATTTGAAATTAATGTGAAATTAAAAAGGACTGCAACAAAAAACATGGATTTTTTGGGGTTCATTTAAGTTCTAAAAAAACAATTTATCTAAATAAATACATTTAAATGCTTTTCATTTGTCATTTTATACACGTGGATTACACAAAAATAGACCTTACATCCAAATTATTTAATATATGTGAGCCTGGAGCACAAAAGCAGTCTTAAGTCGCTGGGGTATATTTGTAGCAATAGCCAACAATACATTGTATGGGCCAAAATGATCGATTTTTCTTTTATGTCAAAAATCATTAGGATATTAAGTAAAGATCATTTTCCATGAAGATATTTTGTAAATTTCCTACCGTAAATATATCAAAACTTAATTTTTGATTAGTAATATGCATTGCTAAGAATTTCATTTGGACAACTTTAAAGGCGATTTTCTCAATATTTTGATTCTTTTGCACCCTCAGATTCCACATATTCAAATAGTTGTACCTCGACCAAATATTGTCCTATCATAACAAATCATACATCAATGGAAAGCTTATTTATTCATTATTTATTTATTCAAAAATTGACACTTAAGACTGGTTTTGTGGTCCAGGGTAACATATAAAGTTTTTTTGTCATCCAGTTTAGTTGAATATTTGAATGTATGTCAGTGAAATTGTTTTCTCTACTGACCCACTTCAAGACTAAACTGTTGCCTCAAGTTCATCTGTAAAGCTGCTGTTAATCCATTGGCTAACTAACTGTTAATAGGTGTCAATTTTAACAGTACACAAGACTGCTGAACACAGAGCTCAACCAGCAATGAATGAACACACATACTGATCAACCTGAACACTGCTAGGCTGTACTACAACCGGTTAAAAGGGGTCATATGATGCAATTTCAATTTTTCCTTTCTCTTTGGAGTGTTACAAGCTCTTGGTGCATAAAAGTTGTGCAATCCTGATGTTTACTGAATGCTCGAGTAACCTTTAGCTTCATTTGCTGTTGACTTTTGCTCTCCAGATTCACTCCTGGGAGTCACAACAGTACTTTTCAATAAGAGTTTCTTACAAGAAAACAATAGAACAGTTTTTATATGGAATATTTATTTGAAAACCTAGAATCTTGACATGGTCACTGTTGTAATTGCAGGAGAACAAACACCTTTTTACGGTTTTTATCTGAAGAAATTCCCCAAGAATTAGAATTACAGTGAAATATATGCTGTAGCTGTAAGCACAGTAAGCACTTTAACTATAAAATCTGCAGATTCATGTTGCAAGACAGGAATTTCTACAGTCAAACATTGCAATTATAACAAGTCATATTTTGAGCTGATGGTGGCGCTAGAGGGTTTTAGGCAGAGACCTTAAAATTTGTGCAATCAATGTTTAGACCCTTTGCAATAAATGTGCCAAATTTCACAATGTTCTTCCAAACGGTTCTTGGGATTTCAAAATGACATTCATTGCTTGGCTCCTGATAAATAGGTAATGATGCAACATAAAGGTCAATAAAAAATAATGTATTAAATAAAATACAATTTTACACTAAGTGAAAGAACCTCCCTAAACTTATATACAGAAATCAAATGATTAAACTTTCTCAAAAGCATTCACTTTATAAACACGCACAACCAATTTACAGTCATATAAAATAAGCATTAAAGAGAGCAAATTAAAGCACACTCTAATTCCTCCATATAAAACTGGCATTAGGTTTGATTAGGCTGCGGCTTTGGCCTTCCAGCAGCATTAAACTCCTGAATTTCTTCTGCAGAAACATGAGACGAGGAGATTTGCAGTTTGACAGGAAATTCTCTCGGATTAAGCGAGCGTTGGATTGACCGAAGGGATTTAAAGGCCACGTAAATCTGCAAAGTGTTAAACCAGTGAGCAGCGTCTGTCCCTCTGCACCTTCGACTCATACAGCTAATGACCTTAATGTCTGCCAGAGGGTTAATAACGGCCCGAGACTAATCAGAAGAAATGCACTCTCATGACCTTGAAAGAAAAACTAATTCTGAACTATTAGATTGCTATATATATATATATATATAGCAATGTACACACACACACACATATATATAATATTAATATTACATATTTATAATTTTGATTTATTTTATAATATAGTTTTGTAATGTTATATATATATATAATCACATATTTTAGAAATGTTTTATTATTTATATATATCATTGTAAATAATTTTATTTTATATATATAAAATAAAATTATTTACAATGATATATATAAATAATAAAACATTTCTAAAATATGTGATTATATATATATATAATCACATATTTTAGAAATGTTTTATTATTTATATATATCATTGTAAATAATTTTATTTTATATATATAAAATATCTAATTATAATTATATTATATATATAATTTACATTATATATAGAATTTTAAAGTATTTAATTTAATATAAAATATATTTATAATTTTTTTGTAAAAAAAAAAACAGTGTTTGAAATGCATCCAAAATATAGGTGCCTTTCATTTAATTATTTTCAGTATAACTAGTACAGCAGAATCATAATTAGCATTTCTACCATCATACAATATCAGTCACTGATTACACAGCATTGTGAACCACTTGAAATGTTTTAGACTGAACTTCAGCGTCATTTTATTTTAAGGTGACACGAGCACGTAGAGTAAAGTGAAGAACTTACTATATTACTGAGTCCAGACTCAGACATGTCGAACACGACCGTCAGCGGCATCCCAGGCTCACGTTTAGCGTAGCGCTCCAACCAGAACGCCACATACCGCTTCTTATCCAATATCGTCTTGGCATCTTTAACGTGGAGCTTCACTCTGAACCAGACTGCATTCGAAATACACAGACAGAAAGAGCTGCAGATGGATGGATATCATTTATTAATTCTTCAGGGGAAATTCAGTGCAAGCAAAAAAATCCCTATGGCATACAGTAGTTTATGTCATTTAGACTAGGACTGAGTGATAAAGCTAAAGAAACTGTTTTCAGCTTCTCGGTTTACAGTAAATCACATGCTTTGAGTTTAACATTCATTTGGGAATGCAATGCATGCCAGTTATGCTTTATTTTCACATTTGCATAATATCCAACATTTTTTGAAGACAGATAATAACAGAATTTTACTGGATGTGTTTGAAATCCTGCTGTCGCAGAAACGACAGTTTCCCGGCAAAATAAAATTAATTAATTAATTAATTAAAAAATTGTACTTAAATATGTAAATAAATTAACTAAACTTAAATATACTATTCTAATCTAAATGTACTATTATGAATCAATGTATTATATAAAATAACTAATTTTATTAATAATTTTTTATTTATTTATTAAATAATAATTGATTTTATTTTTTAGTTAAGAATAATAATTTTTTTATTTTAAATATAACAAAAAAATAATTTAAAATGTTATCATTTTTACTGTAATATGGTAAAATAATTGAACTACAGTAATGTGAATTACAGTTGAGAATAATGGTGATTTTTTTTTAAATGATAAAAAAAATTAAATTACAATAATTTTACTGTAATATGTAAAAAAATTGTACTACAGTAATGAAAACCAGTTGAGAATAATTATG
>NW_015662089.1:0-488 GCF_001515625.1 Sinocyclocheilus rhinocerous
CCTCTCTGGGCGGATTATTAATAATTGTTTGTGATTGTTACTAGTGGTAGTTGTTGTAAGAGCTGTGATGTGTGGACTGATGCAAGCTCTACGTGGCCGTATTGCATCAGATTCCCTTCCTTGTCGTAAGCCTGTGTCTCAGAGTCTTAGCTCTGTTTGTTTTCTGTTTTGAGTTTTACTTTGTTTTCCCCCTAGTTGAAATAAAAGCCTGCATTTGGACCCAGACCCTTGCTTACACAGTGTTTTTCCTAACCGCGCCGTGACAGACATATGATAATCCATGTTTTTCTAGCATTTTAAATTGCAAATCGCAAAAAAATACTATGATGTGCCAAGCCATCAGAACTGAACTAAACTGAAAACTGTGGTTAAAAACCGAGGTACTGTATGTATTGATCTGTGGGATTTGGAATCTGGAACTGTATTGTTGCATACTGTGCAGTCCTGCTAACCTTTGGAAAATATTTAACATTAAATCTTGCATTTTG
>NW_015662090.1:0-896 GCF_001515625.1 Sinocyclocheilus rhinocerous
GTAACCAATGCAGCTACTTAATCATTTGCTACTCGTTAACGCGTTTAAATAACGTGACTCTCTGCCCTCTATGACGCTGCTCCTATTAAGCGCTGTTGGAAGTGAATGAATTGATTCAGCATTTCGACACCTCCGTAAGGATGCATTTAACTCGACAAAGCGGTCTAATAAAGGATGTATTGATCTCGTGAATTAGCGAATTTTACTATACAAATATTTTTTAATTGGATCTTAAAGTTTATATGGGAATATTACATGACACGCTGATCCTTTAACAATACATTGGCGCAAAAAACGCACACCTTTTGGACAAATCTGCCACAAATATTTGGACAAATGAGCCACAAAAGTGCCACAAATACTGCCTAAACAAAATACTGATTTTGTGCACTTTATTTACTGTACCAATATTTTAAATTGACCTTTGAACTTAGCTTTATTGCATGGCAAAAAAAAAGTGTTACCTTGCCAAAGCACCGACAGAGCCCACTGATCTAATGGCGTTGTTGAGCGCTCCAAATGCAAACTTTGCATGCAACAATCAGGCAGCAATTGACAGCACTCTGATCTAGTGGCATACAGGCATCGTCAGATTGACAGTACTCTAGCCCAATAATGGGGGATCCAGTGGGGGCGGCAGTCATATTTCAGGGTGACCGTGCGTACTCTTGCCCAGTAATGTTGGGGGATCCAGTGGGGGCGGCAGTCATATTTCAGGGTGACCGTGCCACTCTTTATCACAACCCTGCTAAAAGTGCCAGTACGTGCGCTCATTGGCGCCCCTTCAGCTGGTGGCGCCCTAGGCGAACGCCTAGCTCGCCTATACCTAGAAACGGCCCTGGATACAATACATTTCTTTTGCATATCTGACAGTGTAACATTAAACATAAGTATTT
>NW_015662091.1:0-977 GCF_001515625.1 Sinocyclocheilus rhinocerous
ATTTTAAGACAACCACTGTTTTTGAATAATAAAATTAAAAGCGGAGATCAAACAATTTTTTATAAAAAATGGTATGATGCGGGGATAAAGCAAATTAAAGATATTATGTATGAAGTGATACCTGGCTTTGTACCTGTGCAAGTACTGAGGGATGCAATTATAGAAAATTATGATGATGAAAAAATGACAGAGTTTTTATCGCAATATAAAAAATTGAAAGGGGCAATATCGAAAGAATGGATTAATATTTTAGAAGATAAAACAGAAACAAAGAGTAATGATGGAATGGTGGTTGCTTTTAAAATCAATGACAAACAACATGCTTTTAAAGATGGTATATTAAAGATGTTTTATTCTTGTTTATGTAAAGATGTTTTTAAAACACCAAAAGCGGAAGAATATTGGCAAAGATTATTCCCAAGCATGGAAGCAAAAAAAATATGGCAGAATCTGAGAGCTTGGTGGAAAAGTCCAATTTTAGAAAATTTTGATTACATTTTAAGACATAATTGTTTACTAAGTGAAATGAGACTGTGCAAAATTGGTCTGGCAAGCGATGCAAGGTGTAAGGTTTGCAATAGGGAAGATGAAGGAGTGCTACACCTTTTTTTTAATGTACAGTTACAATGTTTCATAAAAAAATTTAAACAAATGTCAAGCAAGTTGGGAGTAGAACAAAGCTATATTAATGAAGAATGGGAAACAATGTTTTTATTTGGTTTAAAGGTAATGTTCAGAATGAGTGTTTTTTAAATTTCATGTTAACCATTGCTAGGTTTGTAAGTTGGAGCAGAAGAAACTTGGTGAAACAAAAGAAGACAAAAATACCTGAGTGCAAACTCTTTAAGATAAAGATGTGTTTTATTTTAAATGTTCTATTTGATTACTATAATATGAAAGATGAAAAAGATGTGTTTGTCAAAAATTTTGAGAGATAATCCATTTTTTTTGAAATGACATGCTTATTTTATTATATT
>NW_015662091.1:1175-1326 GCF_001515625.1 Sinocyclocheilus rhinocerous
GGGAATACCAGGTGCTGTAAGCTTTAGCGTTTTCTTCACTACTTATCTAATACTCTGGCCTATAGGTTGGCTGATCTTTAAATAGCCCACTCTTAGAGGCAGTCCTCGCTTACGGCCATACCGCCCGATCTCGTCTGATCTCGGAAGCTAA
>NW_015662092.1:0-1324 GCF_001515625.1 Sinocyclocheilus rhinocerous
AGGACTGCGGCTCTCTAGGACCGAACTTGCCTACCCCTGGTATAAGCCAATCCTAAAATTGTCATTAGGAAAACACAGAAAATAATATTATAGAATACAAATGATTGGTTATCTTCCAGCAGTGTATTTGGTTTATTAGCCAATTAAAAGACATAAGAAAAAAATAAAGCCTGTCAATTAGACAAAAGTCTAAGTTTTTTTTACATTTCTGTCCCCCTAATTTCTGAAATGATGGCTACGCCCCTATGTGTGCAGTACAGAAAACAGTGCACAAGTCTTCTTGTGCTTGAATGGTTTAAAGTCATATTAAAATGTGCACAAAGGAATCAATAAGAGGAATCGAAATGTAAAGTTTATAACAACTAGACGATTCCTGACCTTAAGCATCCTATTCCAGAATTGGAATAGATTTTGGATTCCCAAGCCTAGGTATGGGTTAACATGTTAAATAAAATGCTCTTTTTTTTTTCCTACCGAAAATGTCCCTGGTGTCCACCTTTGTTATTATACCAAACTACACTTTCAATGTGATTTTAAACCATTCAAGTCAAGAAGACTCACAGGCTGTTTTCTCTTCTGCACACATCCTTGTGAAAGTGTTCTTTAGCCTGTTGATTTTCATTCATAGTATTCAGCTAACTATTAAATATTTTGCAATAAGATATCTAAGATTTTTTTATTTATTTATTTATTTTTTTACCTTATTGGAATCAAAATTAGGAATTGACAAGAACTGGAATCTTTAAAATGCAAACGATGCCCAGCCTTACCCATACCCCACATTATTTTTTACTAGCACCTTTCTATTCACACTGTTTTAAACCCTTTAATTTCTTTTAAACCCTCACTTACCCTTCTTTGCTTTTGCCCTTCTTAAAAACAACCACATAATCTTATACGTGAATGTACTTTTTGAAATGAGTTATAAAACAGTTGCTCCTGGCAACAGGGATAGGTAGTATGTTTGCTTAACATAGTGTCAAACATGACAATTTATGAGACTAATGTCATGTTTTGCTCCAAAATCACTATATAACATCAGTCGCGTTTGAAACAGTTAGCTTCTGTGATTCCATGTTGCTTCTTATCACAGTGAGATATTTTTTATAACATTTTATACTGTGATACAATCTATGTCAATTAACATTGCATTGCAATTGTGTGTTTATTGTCTTCCACGTTTCATCAGTCAAAGCATTTCTATCTGCATGTTAATCAGCTGTAGTGATATCTGATGCATTTGTCCATATAAGGGATTTCCTGGGTCTCACTTGTGAAACAGACATTAAAGTACATGAGTGTTAGGATTAGGGTTAACCCTGCT
>NW_015662092.1:1570-1723 GCF_001515625.1 Sinocyclocheilus rhinocerous
GTCGACTAAATCTACAGTAAATTTAGTCGGCTAAAATCTAATGGGTTTAGTTACAGTACATTTATTAAGCATTTTCAAAATTAAATTAACAAATTCCTCTAAATTCTAGATTCCTGACCTGCGGGTGTCGCTGTTGGACAGTGTTATTCCTGC
>NW_015662093.1:0-307 GCF_001515625.1 Sinocyclocheilus rhinocerous
GTGATCCAGAGGAGGCGTCAGCGCTTTTGTCTGGATCAGAGTGATACTTGAGTATCTGCTCATTTCCCTCAGGGGGTTTAACATCTTCCCTTATCTTCCCCTTCCTAATTCCCTTGTAACCACCATATCGCCACCTGACCGAGGTTAGGTAGGAACTTCCTGTATTACAGTCTCCTATGCTGGACCTATGATGTTTAGGTTGGTTCTATGGCTTCATAGTAACCACCTTACTGATGGTCCGGACTAGAGGCTTCTTCGGGTCACTTCTTGAATGGGGCTCCTGTGCGGGAACCATGGTGGGGGCGTA
>NW_015662093.1:380-714 GCF_001515625.1 Sinocyclocheilus rhinocerous
TGGTTGTGTGTATTCCATCTGCGAGCTTTCTTTGCAGTGTTTTCCGGGACCTGTGTGTTTCTGTCCTTTTCTAGGGTAGGTCCTCGGTGAGCACCCCCTCTGCTGGATTCAGAAACCGGGTACTTGCCTTGCTTACATCACCTGTCTAGTTTATGTCCAATCCAGTCGGTAGCCCTGGTTCCGGCTTCATGCTTCCTGGATCATGCAGCCAGATCACAGGCTTCTGTGGGAGCCTTCTTGATCATCAGGCCCCCGGCACGGCACTGCAAAATTTCCTGTACGTCCGGGCTGGGAATTATGCTTTCAGGCTGCCCTGGCTGGTATGCCGGATCTA
>NW_015662093.1:1274-2873 GCF_001515625.1 Sinocyclocheilus rhinocerous
CAGCCTCGTGCTCTTTCTGAGTGGTTTAAAACCCCGGTTTCGCCTTGGGCACCACTCCTCCTATGTATCCTCTGGATACCTACTTTAACAGGGTGTTGCTACTAGGGGTCTGTTGAGACAGTTCCTTTAGCATATGCAGAGCGTGCGGTAGCCCCTGTGTGACAGGCCAAGACTTAGTATGATGCTAGGCTCTTGGTCGTTTCCCCTTAAAGGAATCTATTCCTGATTCCAAGCCTTGAGCTCTACCCCGGGCCCAGGAGTCTGGCCCTAACAGGTAAGTTTTTTGGGGTATGTAGCCTAGTAGTCTTTGGCCGTAGGGGATAATGTCACGGACAGCCGTCTAACATCCTAGGGGCAACTCCCATGGCTATGGTAGAGTTGGTACTTAGTGCTCGCCATAGTTTTCTGGCATGCACTCCCCTCAGCATGGTGGCGTGGGTATACCGTTCCCCATAGCGACCCCTAGAGGACGCAGTTCGAAGTTCCCATGAAAGGGAACGGCAGGTTACTTATGTAACCATGGTTCCCTGAGTAGGGAACGAGACACTGCGTCCTCTAGGTTTCTTGCCATGCTTCGGACGCAAGCTTCAGATGAAGAAGTGAATGACGTGTTCTCCCGGCACCTATTTATAATATAGTCGCAATATAGTCATAGGCTCTCGCCGGCCAGCATGTTTTTGGTGTTTTTTGAATGTATGCTTCAGACACGGGTCACGACGAGGCATTCCCCATAGCGACCCCTAGAGGATGCAGTGTCTCGTTCCCTATACTCAGGGAACCATGGTTACATAAGTAACCTGAGAAGTTTCATATTTTCATGGATAATTCTGAGCACAACCCACCTGTGTATAAGTACAAGAACAAAATGAACAACCAAATGGTTTTAATGAAGACACAAGACAAATCTGAAGGAAAATCAGGCAGTAGGCCCAAGCATTGATCTTTACATGTGGTAAAGTCTTTTAAATTAGGCATTTTGGTTGCTGTTATACAAAATTACTTTCAGCACCACAAACACTATTTTATTTAGTTACAAGCAAATGAAACGTATCACTTAATAACAGCAGGAGCTCAAGCGCACTCATTTTTCTCAGTAATGAAAGTAGCATCTGAAAGTGATTTGACCTAAATGGGTCAGGTGTTCTTCAGCTGTCACAGTATAATACAGATTCATGTTGAGTTCTAGTGCTTATCTTAAGGAAAGCATTGCTGTGAGGTTAAACTGTACAAAAAAATCATCTCAGGTTACGTATGTAACCCTGGTTCCTCGAGGGAACGAGACGCTGCGTCGGAAAACGCTAGGGGAACGCCTTCTGTGACCACGCTCTGAATCACATGTGAAATCAGTCCAATAGCTGAGCGGGACGTCACGGCGGGTGACGTCATGCCAGGAAGCTATAAAAGTACGTGTGGTGGAGCCGACGTCAGCTTCTAGGAATGAAGCAAGCGCTGGCAGGGACGCCAGAAGTATGGCACCGAGACGCAGCGTCTCGTTCCCTCGAGGAACTAGGGTTACATACGTAACCTGAGACGTTCCTCTTCAGGAACTCGAGCTGCGTCGGAAAACGCTAGGGGAACGAGAATGCCCACGCCGCCAGA
>NW_015662093.1:3087-3447 GCF_001515625.1 Sinocyclocheilus rhinocerous
GGAGGAAGACAGGAGAAGCATCGAGCCGTCACCCCGGGAGGAAGTAGCCGCAGAACGGACTTCCGAACCCAGAGATCAGGCACTGGATCTGGTGGGTGAGGAAGGAGATAGGGACTCGCCCGTCTCCATTCCCTCCGCCAGATCCAACTGCGAACCCCACGAATGCAGCCGCCGCTCCGACTCGACGGAAGCGGGGCCAGCACTGCGAGGAACGCTGGCGAAGGCTCCCTCCTCAAAGAGAGCCCTCCGGGAGCGAAGCGTACGCAGTGGGAGGCGCTCGCAATGCGGGCAGCCGGCCCCCTCAAGAGCCGACTCTGCGTGCTTCGCTCCCAAGCAAACCACACACAGGCTGTGTGTATC
>NW_015662093.1:3472-3658 GCF_001515625.1 Sinocyclocheilus rhinocerous
TTTTTCTCACACAACAATAAATATGACTGACACACACAGAGCGCTTCGCTGAATGACAGAAAGCTGACGCAGCTGACGCTGCACGTGCTTTTATAGCTTCCTGGCCATGACTTCACCCACCCGTGACGTACCGCTCAGCTATTGGACTGATTTCAAATGTGATTCAGAGCGTGATCACAGAAGGGG
>NW_015662093.1:8399-15402 GCF_001515625.1 Sinocyclocheilus rhinocerous
CGCAACGTCACCCGCCCATGACGTCTCGCCCATCTATTGGACTGATTTCATATGTGAGTCAGATCGTGGTCACAGAAGGCGTTCCCCTAGCGTTTTCCGACGCAGCTCGAGTTCCTGAAGAGGAACCCATTAGTTACCTTAATAGTATAATGGCAATGTTTCAGATATCATTCAGAAAATTAAGCATAAGGTTTTAGATATTATCAACATATAATCTTATAATTACTATACAGTTTAAATGTCTGGGTTTTCTCAAAAATACGTCTTTTATGCTCACCATGTTTGCATTTATTTGATTAAAAATAAATCAAAAACAGTAATGTTGTGAATTATTATTACATTTTTAAATTTTTAAGTTAAGATTTCAATTGTTTTCTGTTTTAATATATTTTTAAATGTTATTTACTCCTGTAATGGCAAAGCTGAATTTTCAGCAGTCATTATTCCAGATGCAGTGGGAGGCGCTCGCAATGCGGGCAGCCGGCCCCCTCAAGAGCCGACTCTGCGTGCTTCGCTCCCAAGCAAACCACGCACAGGCTGTGTGTATCCCCACTCGTGATATAACGTGGGCAGGGAGGAACACACAACCTATAACGTGGCTTGCACTCGCCCTTTGCATGCTTTGTCTTAGCGTGAGCTTTAGACATAGCTGCTTATTAGACTTTTTCTCACAATAGACAGACAACAATAAATATGACTGACACACACAGAGCGCTTCGTTGAATGACAGAAAGCTGACGCGGGCTCCGCCGCACGTGCTTTTATAGCTTCCTGGTCATGACGTCACCCGTCATGACGTCCTGCTCAGCTATTGGACTGATTTCACATGTGATTCAGATCGTGGTCACAGAAGGCGTTCCCCTAGCGTTTTCCGACGCAGCTCGAGTTCCTGAAGAGGAACCCATTAGTTACCTTAATAGTATAATGGCAATGTTTCAGATATCATTCAGAAAATTAAGCATAAGGTTTTAGATATTATCAACATATAATCTTATAATTACTATACAGTTTAAATGTCTGGGTTTTCTCAAAAATACGTCTTTTATGCTCACCATGTTTGCATTTATTTGATTAAAATCTTTGATTAAAATTAAAAAAAATCTTCTTTTTTTAATTTGAGAAAAATAAGCTTAAAAACATGATTTATTATTCCTTTATCCTCAGATGTGGCTGTCGAGGCACCTGGCTCTGGTGAAGGGGGTCAAGTGTTTATATACCTGGGTCAGAGTGATGGCTTGACCAACCAATATGTTCAGGTCATTGAGAGCCCGATTAAGACCCTCAAAGATTTGCCAATATTTGGTTTCAGCATGAGAGGAGGGACAGATATTGACGATAATGGATATCCAGGTATGTGACATATTACTTGAAATTACTGGAAAAGCAATCATGCATTATTTATTCTTAAACCATCAAAAAAGTATGGAGAAACTTATATTGTATGGATCTCCTTTTGTGTTCATTGGAAGAAAGAAAGTATTACAGGTTTGGACATTTGGTGAAATGACAGAGATTGCATTTTTGGGCTCAACTATCCCTTTAAATTCAAAACTCACATGTACTTTATTGTGTTACTTTTTTTTCTGCCTCCAACCAATGTCAGCAAATGCTAGTTCTTTTCACCAGAACCCTGCGATCACTGTGCACCTCCCATTACCTTCCATTAAAATCTGATCAGCAAACCTCAGCTGGGTCACTGCATCAAAATACCATAACCTTCCCAACAGTCACACTTAAGAGTACAAAGCCCACAAATAACCGAATGGTAGAGCCAATCTAAGCTTCAGAGATTGTCCTCAAAGTTTGAATGTCTGTTGTGAACAATCTCCACTAAGAGCCCTTTCCCACAATCCCTTGGGAGGAGTGAAGAGCTGTCTGGGCGGCACAAGAGAGTCACCAAGAGACAGGAATGCTTTAGTCAGTGCCACAGCCCACTTAGTAAAGATTTAATGAAAACGGGCTCTGACACTGGGGTCCAGTGTGGACATGGCAATGCTTTTTGACACACAGCACCTCAAGCTCTTGAGAGGGTCTCTTGGTGCTCTTTATCTCACTCTCTGCCTGTGGTGCTTGATCTCTTAGATCACTTCTGCCAGACAAACTAGTCCCCACACTTCCTTTCCTTCAATTTAACATGACTGTCTTGTACCTCAATCACTCTTTTACTCACTTTGTGGTGTTTGCTGATAGAGAGATTCTAGATTTGAAGGCATATAATATGCTTTGGTTTATTCCCCCTTTAGATCTCATCATTGGAACTTGGGGTGTGGGCAAAGTGGCAACCTACAGGTACCAGTTTAAAATAGTCTGAATTACTGCAAAAAGAAAAAAAAAACATAATTTTTTTTTATTGCAATCATATGGTCATATTGCCAGACTCTGTTCCGTGTTTTGTGTGTGTTTTGCTCCCCATGTGCCTTCCTTGCCCTAGTTTCTCCATGCCCATATTTGGTTCTTCCTCTTCCTGTCCTCATTTGTAATTATTAGTGTCCAGCCTTGTTTGATTTATTATCTCATTTGCCTCCTTACTTAAGCCCTGTGTGTCCCTGTTTCTAGCGTCTGCTGTTATATGTCATTTTGTGAACGTCACTCCATGTTTCCTGTGTTCCCAGCTTTGTGTTTATTAAAGACTGTTGGAACTTGCACTACTCCTCGCTCCTTCGTTCCCGTGCTCCTTGTGTGAATCGTGACACATATACACATATAGACTTCATCATTTTCAGTCCTTAAAATCAAACAGTGAAATCTCTTATAAAGATAAAATAATTAATACAATAAATAAAGTATGAACAATTAATGTATTAATAAAAATTTAAATGACAAATGTATTATTATTTATTTATTAATACAAATATTTATTGATTCATTCATTAATTCATATTGCCATGAAAATACCCATATGTACCATATATCATGTGTACCATACCAAATGCACCATAACATTATATACACACCTGTATAAATTGTATATATACACTTAATAAAAATAATAATGCCAAATTCAACAATACTCCATTAGTAAAAAAAAACAAAATAGAGTTTGATTGTACACACAGCCTTTGACAAAAACAGATATCTCCCTTTAAAAATGGTATTATTTGCATTTAGCTATTTTTCCCTGCTGTGGGTCGTGACTCATCAGTTGAGAAGCACCGATCTGAAGTATGACATGCAGTTGGATCAATAGTGTCTTTGGCTTTATCAGGGCACAGGCTGCAGTGAGGACACAGGCTCGACTCTCATTCTTCCCTGATCTTTTGAACACCGAAGACCAATTCTGTCAACTCCACCAGAGCAGCACCTTCATTACTTGGTAATGCATCTGAACTTAGTACAAGAGATAGCTTCACTATGTCAACATGATTCAAGTGGCTGGCATTCAAAATGCTTGATTAGTCAGCCATGAAAAGCTTCTCAAGGATTAGCAGAGTTTGACTCAGGAATGGTACAGTGAGCTATTGATTACACCCACATCCTTTTTAGGACTAATGCACGATCACAATGCATCAAGGACCTTCATTGTTCAGTGATGTAATCCATATTTTCGGCATGCTTTGAATTCCAACCCACATGGTTGTGGTACTTCTATAGAATGTTTATCATTAACACTTGTTTTCTCTTTTCCATAGCTTTATAATTATGGAATGCATCAGTGTTTCTGGCCACAGAATTCCTGAGGAGATTGGTATGTAATCCATTTGAAATTATTAATAAGCACATAATGGTAATAAACGTCCCTAATAAACATCGTCAAGCCCTCCATTAAGGATGCAATTGCTTACTTTAGTATTAAGATCCAAAGGACAGAATGCAAGTGTCCTGAAGCAAGTTGAACAGCTTGTACCTTAAAAACACAGCACTAATGCACTAAAAAATGCTAGACGTGTTGTAATGGTCAAAAATGTCTAGGTAGTACACATTTAAATAAACCAACAATTAAAAACTAATGCAATGGCATTGAAGAAAATGTCGTGTGTGAAGACTAAGAGTTTTAAATTCAGCTGACTGTACATATAAAGGGTCTTAAAAGAAAATATTTAGGGTGCAATAAAGGTGTCATCAAATTTGCAGGTTTTTAAGCTGTTTGTAACATATTTCCTTTAGTGCTAAACACAGAGCTTCAGCTGGACAGGATGAAGCAGAGCATGGCCAGACGAACCCTCCTACTAGACTCCAACCAGCCGTACATTTACTTCCAGCTCTCAGTGGAGAGAAACTCAGCAGATGTCTGCAGGAACTTCACGGCCTACCTACTGGTGTGTTTCATCCTCTTCAACTATATTTTTCAAAATATTGATATGAAGGAACTGTGACCTGTGAAATATTTTTGAGAGTACAAAGACTATACACACTCATAAATTAGAACTAGTCTGGGTATGCAGGTGCATATGGGCCCGGGCATATTGGGGGCTTTAGGCTAATTGAAACGTGGGAACGAATAGAGCCCTGCACGGGCCCGGCCCTTCCGACAGCATATCAGAATTCTCGGCCTGAGTCTGACCCGAGCCAGTGTCTTTTTTCTCTCTCTTAGCCTTCTCAAATCAACATGACTTGCCTAAAATAAAATCTACATAAAACACTTCATGCAATTCACAATATTAATTTAAAAATTTTACCTAGATAAATGTGTGCTGTTAGACGCATATACAGTCGTTTGTGTGGAGAGTGGAAGCGTGCTTTTCAGGACATGGAGGCGATCACTTGCATTTTTTTCTTAAGTGAAAGTGAAGTGACATGTGGCCAAGTATGGTGACCCATACTCGGAATTAGTGCTCTGCATTTATCCCATCCAAAGTGCACACACACACAGCAGTGAACACACACACCGTGAACACACACCCGGAGCAGTGGGCAGCCATGTCCGACTCTCTAACCATTAGGCCACGACTTCCCCGTATGTTAAGCGTATGTTTAGATTCCATTAAGAGTGGAATCTTAACATACGCCGTCATTTTTGCTCATAAAGGTAAGAGTAATACATCATTCGGAATTGTAAAGGGTCTACTTTTATTTCTGTGCACTCACAATATCATCAAAAACCTGTGCTTTTGTAAAATAAGGAAAACAAACAGGATCCGCTTTCTGTCGTCTTGGTCTAAGATTAACGTCATAATATTCTAAGAATAAAGTCAAAATTATGATAATAAAATCATGTTATATTGCGTGAAGTTAATGTGAAAATTCCACCTATACACCGCCAAAAATAAAATAAATTAATTAATAAAAAAAGTCTGTGGCATCCAACCTGTCATTCTTCACATTTAACATAAAAAACAGCAATTAAACGTAGGCTTTTTGACGTTTTTTGAAAATCTAATTGATCGATTTCATGAAACATTCGTTTGTATTAAATTGTTCTGATTTTTTCAACATGCATTCAAATATTTATTCGTTTATTTCGTGCTGCAAATATTAAAGAGGAACATATCATTGATTCACATGCTACTTGAACTGAGACGAATATAGTTATCTCACTACATATTTAAGAGCGTAAAAAGATTTATTGTTTGTAGTATTTTATTATAAAGTTGACAGAAGGCTGACACTTTGTGTTTTAATATAAGTAACAAAGCACAAAGCTTATTGCGATTATTGGGTGGCTTGCATGCTACAAATGATAAATGGAAATCAACAATAAGTTAACCGAGTTGGAGCTAATAATGTTTGGGGTGGCCGTATAATTTATTTATTTATTAAATTATTATTTTTTGCATATGGGCCCGGGGCTGACTTGCTACACGACTGCTAAGTACCAATAAAAATGGAAACAGAAATACTTCTGTGCTTCCAGCTGCACAACAAGTAATTCATGTGATTTTCTCGCTGTAATCAAATTCTCTCAATTATCCTTTTTTTGTCAGTTAAAATGCAAGATGCTACTGTTGTAGCTTTTTTTTCAATGGTTTATCTTTCATCTCACTCTGTTCCTTTTTAGCCTGAGTTTAAAGGGGTCATAGGATGCCCATTTTCCACAAGTTGATATGATTCTTTAGGGTCTTACTGAAAAGTCTGTAACATAGTTTGGTTAAAATTTCTCAATGGTAGTGTAAAAAACACCCTTTTTACCCTGTCAAATCTGGCAGCCCTCCCAAGATGCAGTGCTGCATGGACAAAGTGTCGCCATTGGACAGGTGAAGGCTGGAATATATTGTTTTTGTCATTACAGTGACACATACTTATTTATATTAACCTGTTGAAACCTTTTGTTGTTTCTAGACACGGATAATACTAAACTGTGGTCCAGATAACATCTGTATACCAGACCTGAAGTTGAAGGCAGTAGCGTAAGTTCCTTCGTTATCTGTTACATTTATAGTTATAAACCTGTTACAGACAAGTAAACATTTGTCAAAAACAGGTCAACACAACCAATCCTGATCGGAGATGAGAATCCAGCGCTGCTGATTATCGAGGCTGAGAATCAAGGAGAGGGAGCGTATGAGACTGAGCTTTATATCAGCCCTCCGGCACACACGCACTATCAGGGTGTTGTGAGAAACCAGGAGGTGAGGGTTTAGTCACTTCCTGTTTGTTGCGGACAGGATCACAAGTTACAGAACATCAGTTCCAATCATGCTGTTGTGTGAACAGACCGATACTGTTGTACTCTGAGACATTTGTATCAGTTTGCTTACAAAAAAGCAACAATGTTGGTGTGCCTTAAGGTGTTGTCACATTTGTAAAAAATTTCAGCATAATTTTGTGGGCAGAAAAGTCCATTGTCAAGTGTAGAAATGCATGAAGCACAGTTAATTTAGAAGTCACTTTCAAACCAATTAGCTTTCTGTTGGTCAGCACAGCAAATTTGCACGACCGACTTGAACCCAGCGCAAAATCTGCATGGGAAAATCTTCCGCTTTCAAACCAGATTCCTGTTTGCATGGATTCAGACTGAGAGTTATTTTGTACAGAAATAATTTTTTTTTTGGTTTTCATGATCAATTTTAATTTAAGTTTTAGTATTTTATGTGCTTTTGTATATATATATATATATATATATATA
>NW_015662093.1:15600-16023 GCF_001515625.1 Sinocyclocheilus rhinocerous
TAAGGTGTAAAATGTTGTTCTGGACTTCAGTCACTTGGTGTGTGGTCAGCAAAAGGAGAACAGCTCAGTCATTGTGATTTGTGATCTGGGAAACCCCATGAAGGCTGGACATCAGGTCAGGGTGAAATAATCAACATAATAACCCACCTTGGGTGACCATTCGTGTTCAGCCTGTTGTAGAACATTTTGCTCTCGGTTGTTTTGAAACCAGCTGAAAGCAGGTCTTTACTTCAGCATGGGTGGCCTGGAACAGGTGGAGAACCACATCACATTCCAAATGCAAATACGAAGGTGTGAACATTCATATACACAAACCATCTGTGCTGTTAACAAAACAGAACAAAATGATGTCTCTGTTTTGCTAGCTTGTCTGCTCCATAAAAAAACGCTAAACTGTTCTGGTACATTTTGCGCATGATAACA
>NW_015662093.1:19420-26145 GCF_001515625.1 Sinocyclocheilus rhinocerous
AATGTGAATAGTAGCATTATTGCTGGATTGCCACATTAAGGTGTAAAATGTTGTTCTGGACTTCAGTCACTTGGTGTGTGGTCAGCAAAAGGAGAACAGCTCAGTCATTGTGATTTGTGATCTGGGAAACCCCATGAAGGCTGGACATCAGGTCAGGGTGAAATAATCAACTTAATGAACTACAGTCTGGCAGCACTCCCAATCAGCAGTTTGTAGAACACAAAGCTCTCGGTTGTTTTGAAACCAGCTGAAAGCAGGTCTTTACTTCAGCATGGGTGGCCTGGAACAGGTGGAGAACCACATCACATTCCAAATGCAAATACGAAGGTGTGAACATTCATATACACAAACCATCTGTGCTGTTAGCAAAACAGAACAAAATAATGTCTCTATTTTGCTAGCTTGTCTGCTCCATAATAAACGCTAAACTGTTCTGGTACATTTTGCACATGATGACAACAATCATTATCTTCTGTTTCTTCTGCTTGATCTCGCTTATTTTATTTTTATTTTTTGCAGTAAGAACAGCCAGAACCCAGACAGTAACCTGGTCCAATTGCAGGTTCAATTAATGCTGTAGCTTCCCCGGAGATGTGTGGGTTAGTGATGCTGACATTTTCTCATATCATTTTGTTTCCCCCATTACAAAAAAAGCACTGAAACTGAAATTGAAGGGAGATAATAATTTGTAGGCTAAAAAGTAGAATACATGTGCATAAACAAGCAAGGATTCGAAATATAACTGGGACAATTCATATATTTATGAATATTCTGTTTCACTCTGAAATATGTTAAATTCTTAGTCAATTTGGTAACATTTAAAAATAATTAACTAAAATAATAAAAATGACAAAAACTACACAACAAAATTACTAATACTTTAAAATGATTTTTGCAGTAAGAACAGCCAGAACCCAAACAGTAACCTGGTCCAATTGCAGGTTCAATTAATGCTGTAGCTTCCCTGGAGATGCGTGGGTTAGTGATGCTGACATTTTCTCATATCATTTTGTTTCCCCCATTACAAAAAAAGCACTGAAACTGAAATTGAAGGGAGATAATAATTTGTAGGCTAAAAAGTAGAATACATGTGCATAAACAAGCAAGGATTCGAAATATAACTGGGACAATTCATATATTTATGAATATTCTGTTTCACTCTGAAATATGTTAAATTCTTAGTCAATTTGGTAACATTTAAAAATAATTAACTAAAATAATAAAAATGACAAAAACTACACAACAAAATTACTAATACTTTAAAATGAGAACAGAAAATATAAAAATAAAATCTAATTAAAAAATATTGACAAAAATCTATAACTGTATATGACACTAAAATAACACTGTTACAGAGTCTCTTCTCCAGTTGACTGTGTCCTTCCTATTGCTAAATGGGAGCCGAAGGATTACCCAGAAGACTTGGATGAAGTAGATCCACTTGTAGAACATGTATATGTGGTAATATGCTCAGTCTAGGATTACTGTTAACAAGTTCACTTAATCGGTTTTGCAATACTTATGCACAGGTTTCTATTCTCCTGTCTCAGCTAAGGAACATGGGCCCCAGTCCAGTCAACGCAAAGCTTATACTGGAGTTTCCTGTTTCACAAAATGAGTCCTATCTGCTGTATGTGTTTGCTAATGCCTCTGAAGAGCTCATCTCCTGATAAACAGTCTATTCCAACATCGACCCACGTGGGGTGAGAGTGCCCCCTACTGACCATCATTTCTACATTAAACTCACTGAATGAGTCATTTGTCTGCAAATATAATCTTAACACACATTATACTATTGAAGAATGCACACCAATATCTGTAAACACTGGCTCTAACAACAATGTGTGGTGGTACTGTAGTACAGTGTTACCATTTATTTTAATACCATACTATATAATAATTGATGATACTGAATGACTACCGTAATCATAATGATTGGTATTTATATGTCACTCCAAGATACTTCCTTATAACTATGGTACCATGTGCAAAAAATCATGGTATATTTTTGTAAGTATAATACAGTTTATTCAATGGCAATAACTGCTATCTTACCTATTTATCTTGGTCCACAGTTAGTAAAGCTGGAGTCCTCCAACACCCATTTTCATAATTTCAACAAACGTGACCTGTCGCAAAAAACAGAATATGAGCAGCAATGGCAAAATACTGTCCATGTAGTACGGTTTGGAGTAATTAAGCTTTGTTTATGTTTTTGATAGAAGTTTCTCATGCTCACCAAGGCTGAATTTATTTGATCAAAAACACAGTAAAAAACAGTAATATTATGAAATATTATTGCAATTTAAAATAACTGCTCTCTATTTTGGTATATTTTAAATTGTAACTTATTCCTGTGATGGCAAAGCTGAATTTTCAGCAATCATTATTGCAGTCTTCAGTGTCACATGATCCTTCAGAAATCATTGCAATATACTGATTTAGTTCTCAATTAACATTTCTTATTTTTATCAATGTCAAAAACAGCTGCTTAATATTTTTGTAGAAACTGTAATACTTTTTCCACGTTTCTTTGATGAATAGTATTTATTTATACAATATTTTGTATTTTGTAACAATGTAAAATACTAATAATAATAAAATTTGCTGTCATTTTCTGGTTTTATTTTATTTGATTTATTTTACAGTAATGTTGTGATTCTTCTTTGCCAGTAGAGGGTGATATCACAGTTTGGCCCCTCTTGTTAACAGTATAGCTGCTTATTCATTGAAATTTTGATAATTCCACAATTTAAGCACATAGTGTGTACAAATGCCTCCAACTTTCAGGCTTCATAAAACTATATTCCAATGCATTTATTGTTACATCTTGTTATATATCTCACTGTGCAGAACTGCTCTAGTGGTGACCATTGTCTTTGGTTCGAGTGTGAGGCTGCGGGACTGCAGAGAGATGAGAGGGCCATAGTAAGAGTGATGAGCAGACTGTGGGTACAAACCTTCTTTAAGGTGGGCAAAACTTTAAAGATCAAACCCTAGACATTTAATAAAGTCATCTTATATTCATATAGCCCTTTCTCTCTCTCTCTCTCTCTTTGTATCTCCATTCACCGCTCAGAGACCATACGTAAATTTCGTTCTTCACTCCATGGCTCACTATGAGGTGGCAGATGTGCCCTCAAAAATCAAGCCAGATGTGCTGCCCAGAGGAAAAGCAGAGGTGAGACATCAGTTCTTTGGTTTGTATCATGAATTGTATGCAGCTCCTCATTAAAACTCCTTGTAAATCTATCTAGACATATACAAATATAGTATGGAGACGCCCAGATGGACAAGAGGAGGTACCTGTGTGGTGGATAGTAGTGTCAGTCATTGCTGGACTGGTTCTACTGACTGCACTGAGCACCATCTTCTGGAAGGTACTTGTATATGTTGAACAGCAGAGGGCGCTTTCTCCCATACATGTCTCCTGGCTAACAACAAACAAAGCATATTACTGTATGTGTATACTTACCACATAAATCTGTATCCATGTTAACATACAACACTGTATGTTTTAAGGTGGGTTTTTTTCAAACGTAACCGTCCTCCATGTGACGATGATGGTGATGAGGTGCAGCAACTGAATGGAGAACCTAACGAGACATCTTGATGGGACATCACAAATCTTGAGCTTTATGATGCTTTAAGGTTTTTTAAAAGTTTGTTTGCTAATTTTATTCTATTCTTCCTGTAATTGTATTAAATATGACTCGTGGTTATAGAGATGCAAGCATTAGTTGACCAGCCCAGCATTTTGGGATAATTTGAATGAAGTCTCTTAAAGGCACAATATGTAATTTTGGCCGCTAGAGGGCGCGTATTCAAAATAAACAAATAGACAAAGGTGTAGTTTGATGACGCCGTGACTGAGTGTGGAATCATGGGAGTTGTCGTCTTCATCCCCACAGCCGATGCAATCCGACGGGACTCGGGCAGAAATCATGTTCATGAGCTAATGATTTATCAATGTAGTAGAATAAAGCAGGGTGAGGCTGAAAGCCGTCGAAGCGAAACGAACAATCTTACATATTGTGCCTTTAAGCTCACCAAGGCTACATTTATTTGAACTTAAATACTGTAAAAACAGTGACAAATTACTAAAAAGAACTGTTTTGTATTTTAATATATTTTCAAATGTAATTTATTCCTGTGATGGCAAAGCTGAATTTTCATCATCATTACTCCAGTCTTCAGTGTCACTTGATCTTTCAGAAATCCTTCTGATATGCTATATTCAGGCATAAACAGAAGTAGGGACACTGATACTCATGGCTTGAATTTCAATTTATGTTAAGGAAATGTAGATAAATATGTAGATAAATGAGCATCGTCTCCAACCCACTGCCCTTGTAAGTAACATTCTCAGCATTTCAGATGGTTGATGATCCATTTTGATTATCAGTCGTAATGAGATCATCGAGCTGTAGAACAGACATTGAACATTGAGCCTTATTCATAAACCATTGTTACGTAAGTTGTCACATTCATTCATTTCATCTAACTTATGAACAATTTGCACCGAAATTCATTATGCATGTTTTGTTGTTGTTGTTTTTGTTTTAATTTTCATTCATTAAAATGTCTTGTCTGCACTGAAGTGTGTAATTGCAATTCTTTGGGTTTAAGTAAGAAATTAGACCAAAAAAAACAAAAAAAAGTGAACGGTGTATGGATAAGAATCACATAATTTAAAATTATTATCATAAAACTATGGTATGTGGCTCTTAGAAGTGCACTCAGTAGTTTACATTTAGCTGAAGCCTTACTTGTCTGCAGTCTTTGCCTTATGTGAATCATTTTAATCATATTTCTCAAACGTGCTGTTCATTTATTGGTGTAAAGCTTCATTAATTAGCAAATTGTTTTCTTTTTCTTTTTAGTTTAGCCTTAAAGGAGTAGTTTAACAAAAAATTGAAAATTTACTGAAAATTTTACATTTTACATTTGTAAATGAGTTTGTTTCTTTATTGGAACAGATTTGAAGAAATTCAGCATTACATCGCTTGCTCATCAATGGATCCTCTGCAGTGAATGGGTGCCATCAGAATGAGAGTCCAAACAGCTGATAAAAACATCATAATAATCCACAAATAATCCACAAGGCTCCAGTCCATCAATTAGTATCATGTGAAGTGAAAAACTGCATGTCTGTAATAAACAACTCCATCATTAAGGCATTTTAACTGTAAACCATTGCTTCCAGCTGAAATATGACTCCTCTATCCATAATATTACTTTCTCAAGTGAAAAAGTTGTTTTGTCTGAATCAGGAGAGAAATATGCTCAAATCAAGCACTGTGTTTACAAACAAAAACAGTCAGAAACAGTTCTAAACAAATATGTCAGAGAATTTTGATGTGAGAGGATAACGGAATGGACTTTTTCACTGGAGGAAGCAATATTATGTATTATGGATTCATATTTTGTCCATTAAGTTAAAATGCCTTAATGATTGATTTGTTTCTTACAAACACGCAGCTTTTTTACCTTCACAAGACATAACTGATGGACTTGAGTTGTGTGGATTACTTGTGATGTTTTTATCAGCTGTTCTGTTTTTATCATTCTGACGGCACCCATTCACTGCAGAGGATCCATTGGTGAGCAAGTGATGTGATGCTACATTTCTGCAAATCTGTTCTGATTAAGAAACAAACTCATCTATATCTTGGATGGCCGGGGGGTGAGGAAATTTTCAGCAAATTTTCTTGTCTTGGTTAACTATTCCTTTAATCAATAAAACGCTGGAAACGGCTTTCAAATGGTCCAAACGTAAAAAATGCTAATGAGCCTCGGCCGACAGAGGGCGCATGGGAGCACTGCACTCCAAAATCTCCTCCTCCCATCTGGGACAACAGGACTGAAAGAAGCGGAGCAGTCGTACTCGGGAAGGGAGTGGGCACCCGTGGCAACCGCACTTTGGAGCAGTCAGTCTTGTGCCATCCCGCAGCGAAACATGGATGAACTGCTACTTACGGAGGATCTGACGATGCCGCTGTAAGAATGCGTCCACCGCACACCTCCCGCTCTTTTTTTCTTTTTATTGTCCTCTGTAGTGCTTGGAGGACGCTGGCGAAATCACTGCCGACCCCAGGACCAGTTGGTGAGTTTGATTTGAGATTGTAGCATCCGTCTTTGAATGTGATGTTTGTGTAGCGCGGCTCCGCCGTGGAGAACGGAACATCGACTCGCGGCTTTATTATGTAACTGCCGCATTTGCGCCCACGGCAGTTTATCACGCGCCGTTGCTTTTGGGCACATTTACTTTAGTGACTTTTGGGAGTTACAGTTTGGAAACAAAGGATTTCAAACTGTTCGGCTCCTCAGATGACCCCACTGTAAAGCGAAGAAGTTAGTTAAACGGGTCCCGAGCTTCAGAATAACAGTTGTATGTGGCAATTGTTTCATTCCTAGCTTGATTTAAGAGTGCACGTTATTTTATGACTAACTACAGGCTAGTAAAGCTAGTGTCGTTTTTAAGCCCACCCACACTGTTATTTTCATAAAAAAATAAAGAAGTTCACTGAGAGGTACATTGTTATCGGTGTCTTTAACCTCGGTCGTTCATTATTTGTATGAATATGTATTTATTATAAAAGTATATATAGGGGAGACCGGTGGAAGTTGTCTCACTTTTTTGCCAGTAAATATTTCTCAGGGTAAGTTTATATTTGAAAGTTTGATTAGGCATTATATTAAAGTCTTTGCTAAAGCTATATATA
>NW_015662093.1:26161-68948 GCF_001515625.1 Sinocyclocheilus rhinocerous
TATAAATCATTTAAATTTTATTTCTTTAAACAAATAAACAAATTACTTGAGTGTTATTCAGGACAGTTTTATGAATTTTCTTGCTCTAGTTTTGTTACTCTGGTCTGGTGGCAGTTCATCGCCACAGGACCAAACGGATCTTTAGGAGCTGTTTGTGCAAACTCTTTTGTGAACCCCCTTTTCTTCCTCAGCAACTTCCAATGCATATTAATGTGGGCTTGGAGCTTCTTTTCACTTGTGCGCTCCACTAAGCAGCTCACAAACTCAGCCACAGATATTTCGGCCTAAAAGTTCTGCCTTATCTCTGAACCATTCAAATAGAGAAATTTAAAGAAAGTCTGTATACTGAATTTGAAACGTTGACTGTCAGCATTTGTTTAGTCTTTTTGTGGTTAGTTATCTGTATCCTGCAAAGTCATTAGATGTTTTTTGACCAACATCAGAAGTTCATTACTGGACTCCAGCCTTTACTGAGACCCTTTGAAGAGAGACCTAAAGGTGAAGCCACATCATAAAGCCATGTGTGAGTTCCCAGTTCTAGAGCTGAGAAGGACCTGGGATGACATTTTAAAAAGTCCGGGATCCTTTTTAATCAATGTTTTATTGCAATGCTGTCTACTGGAAAAGGCTCCGCTGACTAAGCTCTCCTTGTTGTGCTGATAGGAAACATTTAAGTCAGAGTCAGTGAAGGTTTTCCTCAAAGTTATAGACATATGAATACATAAATTATTAGCCAAGAATAGATGAAGGAATCAAGACACAAGCACCAAAGTTCAATATCATTCTCCTTCCAGTAAATCTTTTTTGTTGTTGTTCTATGTACTGAATCATTTTATGCACATCTATCTATCTATCTATCAGTCTTGTCTTGTCTTGTCATGTCATGCCACCATCAAAGTGTGCCCTTTAAATGTGACCCAAGCTCTGAAGACTGAAGAGTCTTTAAATGTAAATTATTATGAAAAATTATTATCATTTATTGCTGTTAAATTGGGAAGACAGCAGCTAATTACCGCAGCATGACTCATTTTCCAGCATCATTATTTTCTTAGAATTTCTACATCCTGCTTCTTTCCTCCAAAGTCTATACTTTAAAAAAAAGAAAAAGTGATATTGTCAAGTTGAAATGAAGCATTTCTTCTCAGCTCAGTCCAGTGTGGTCAACTCAGCATCTAAACACAATAGCTGGATGGCAGGGCAGTTTCCTGTTACTTCTCTAGTTTCATCTTGATGTTCAGGAAACTCGACACTGATCTTTTCATATATTTTTGTGTACATATAGTATTTTTTTCTAAACATATATATTTGTCATGATCTTGCATCTCTTTAAGCAGCAACGCTTTACAACTATGAGCTAAAGGCTGTGTGAATCGCATTGAGGCATCAGATGTTTTCTACTGACACGGTGCAAAGTATCTACCAGAGCGTGAAATATTGTTATCCTGATGGGTTTTTGCAGTGGCACGGCATGCACATCACCGTCCTAATCAAGCTGACACCTAGAACTGCCACCTCTGATTTGGGACAAAGGCCTGGCGAGGGTAGGCCAGCCAAGACACTAATGCAAACTGACTGCTGGAGATCTTAGTGTGTCCGTCTGTGCCTTTAGGGAGGTGTTGACCCTGCCCATTTGCACAGTTTGAAAAACAGCTGTACAGTTCCTCATATAATGGTTTTGGGCCGGTATTCATGTCAGAAGAGGGCGGTTTAATTGAAACATTTGAAAAGAGCTGTTTTGCTCTTCTCTTTTGTCTTGCATTCATGATTGTGTAGGATACTGTCCAGTCACCACATAATAAGTCATTGCTTTGTCATCTTCCAGTAGATTTCATGAGATTCCCCTTAAGGGGATATTACATCCTCCTCCTCTCATGCAAAAACAAGTGTTACCATGACAGCACTTGTTTGAGTGCTGCCCCAGCTTGCCACTGTATGCTTTTATTTGGGACACAATTGCAGCATTGTGCTGCATGACGCTTTTATTAGATGTCATTGAATTTTGGAACCTGTATGACTTCATAGAGCTCCAGTGATATAAAATCAGCCATTATATAAATTATAGGTCAGTTTATAATAGAGTGCAGCAGTCAAGTTCTTGGAGAATATATCCCATAAATTTTCTCTATGGGGAATTTTAATGACTTTTAATGATTTTTAATTGATTGATTTGTATTAACTTTTAAACCTTTAAAGACTGACCTACTGTGAGCAATGAGGTTGTTGATTGATGGTATATGATTTTGTTGAAGCAAAATCATCAGTCCACATTATTTCAATTTCAAAGCTACATTACCCATGATTCTGCAAAAAAAAAAAAAGAGCCCCAATCAAAGAATCGTGACAAACAAATTCTGCCAAATAAACGTTTTAGTGGCTGATCACTCCCATGAAGCACTGCGAATGATATTATGTAACAGAGTATTTGTATATAAAATCATTTAGTGTACATATTTATTTTGGTCATTGTTTTGTCTATAGTAACTACAGTTCACAGTATGATGCATGGAAGAAACTGCACACTAATACAATCACTTGTTACCACTTTCAAACAATGCTTTCCTTTCAGATGAATGTACTGCATTACTGCATAATTTAACACTTCTTTAAAATAACATTTCAGATTAAGATGCTTTTCCATGTCACAATTAATTTCAGTCCACGTAAGAGTAAAATCCAAACAATTGTTACCACTTTATGATCATATTTTTACTGAAAATCTTGCTGTTCATTCCTTGGGTATGTTCTGTGAAGCTTGACTGAGTTTACATGATAACGATGTAAAACAATTTAAAAACAATTAACTCTGTATTATGCATGCCAGGCCAGTAGTTGGCGATGTCACTTTGTAAAGAACCTCGCACATGCCTATAGACTGAACACATAATACGCACGAGCATGACTTCACAGTTTTCACAATTTCACGTTTTTATAGTTTACACAGAGACGACAACAGTATCATTTTCAAAAACTTAGCATTTTTCAGGCCCCCAAAACACTTGTGTAAATGACCAGCCAAAACACATAAAAAGTTAAGTGAAGAGTCAGTTGTGCTGATGATTAAAACAAGGTGTTCTCAGTAACTGAGAGGCAAGTTTTTTTTTTTTTTTTGTGGTAAGCAGCAGATTGTCAATAGAGTGTAGCTTTTGTTGAAATGGTCCATTAACCACCACTAGGGATAGATGTGAAGTGAACTGAATTCAGTTTTTGTCTGAATTTGCTAATTCAAAGCACCTGTATGTGCTTTGGCAGGTCATAGAAAGGTCTTTCTAAGGTGATGTCATGTGCTTTGACAGCAGATCTTTTATTTAAGGCTCTTTATAGCATGGTCTGTTTGTGGGCGGAAGGGTACAGAATAGCTTGGCAGGATTTTCTGGTTACATGGGCCGTCACAACTTTTAAGGAGTGTGCGTCTGGCCATCAGCCCACCATGAACTCCCTGGGCAGCTGTTCAAAGGTAGGAATTTCTTTGTTGACACCAGACACCCTAACACTGAGAGGAAACAGCAGATTTATCAGCAGCAGAGCCCCTGTAAACCTGACCTCTGAGGAGATCCTGCTTCACATCATCACAGTGTGTCCAGATATTTTGATTGGTGGGTGCAAAAAGCTTTAGGAAAAGAACGCATGAAAAATTGGAGATTACATCATCTACGTAAAACACGAAATGGCCCAATGCCCATAAAACACAAAGCAGCCAGACGTATTCTAGTGCAGCAGTTGAGGCTTGTTTATAATGTTAAGTCTGTGTTTTGCTCAGTTTATTGTGTCTAATATGAGTTTAGTGATGTTTTGAAACAGTAATCTGGATTAGGCTTTAGAAAGGGTTCCTAATTTTGCTTGTAATCCTTTTGGTCATGCAATATTCTTGTTACGGTTACTGTCTGGCAGCTTATTCGGTGCAAATAAATAAAATGTCGTAATGAAACAGGATTGATTCTATCACGTTACAATGTGTTGCATTCGCTTGCATGATTGGGTGGGCAAAACTAAAATCTAGTTCTGCCTTAGTGCTTTTTTGTTTTGTACTTAATCTGCTAAGAGTAATTTTTAATTTCATACTTGGGTCCAAATGTTAAGCCTGTTTTTGCTTTTATTCTTGTTGTACTTGATAAATTGTCTAAACATTTTTCTTTTCTTTTTTTTTAAGTGCCACCACTGACAGATAAAGTGAGCAGTCTTGTGAATTTCAGGCTCGACATTTCAGACATTACCTCTCATCAAGCTGTGCAGAAGTCTATAAATTCCCTGAACAACAATGGGTTCATTAGAGCTGAGTCAACACATTTCTGCTGTGCTTTTCCTCTCGGGGGATGTACCTTTAGAGCCCTTAGAAGATTATTCTTTCCCTTCCAGCAAAATCTTGCATTTTGCATGACTGGTTTGTTTTTGCAGGACTTTAAATCTGTAGAGATGCCAGAGCGTACAAGCTAAACGTGTACCGAGTCAGACCTTGAACTATTTGATCTTACATTTAATTTTTTTCTCATATCCAAGCAGTATTTTCGCCTAGCTGCTTGGTTATTTTCCTCACATAACATTCAACATGAAATTAAACTGAAAATGTCTGCAAAAGCTCCAGAATCCTGGTTTATAATCATCTCATGAGGTTGCCTAGAGGAGACAGAGACCGCATTCATCTCAAGTGTTATCACATGAAGAGTAGATGTGCTCCAGTTTTAGCCGAGGAATGAATAGCAGGATCTTTGTTAGATGTTTTTTGTCTGATTATTGCATAACGTTTTGTCCTGCTGACCAGGACCTGCGTTACTGTTTTCTTGGGCTAAGGACATCATCCAGCTGATGCTGGGGAAAGGGTGAGGCTTTTGGCAATGATTTATGAGCTGTTCTATATCCCTGACTCAGGACGCCCCAAACTTTCATAACACAGATGCAGACAAATCGAGGGCAACTTTTTACCACACCTGCCAATGGCAGATGAAAATATGTGTAAATATTGCTTACAGGCTACTGTATGTGCTTGTGTGTGTGTGTGTGTGTGTGTGTGTGTTTGTTTTGTAATTTTACATGTATTTTATATTTTTTTGTTATTTTATTCATTATTTTAATACATTTTAATATTACTTAATTTTCATGTATTTATTATTAAATGAATTTATTCATTTGATTGTTAATTTTATATAATTGCATTATGGAGTTTTATTTTGTGTAAATTATTTTGCAGTTTCCTTCTTTTATAGCACAGTCATTAGCCACATAATCATTCATAAAATCATGTGTACGACACATCATGCTTTTGTTTCTTATGTTTTTGATTTGGTGACTTATTATGTGAACACGTTCATTTGAATAGTGCACGTCACTTCAGCAACAGTAAGGTGTTTTATTCTTCTGAAACTATGTATTATTCCTTATGTTCTGGCCAAATCTTTTATTGCATTTGGTGCTGAGTGAGTGTTACTTTTGGAACCTGCTACCACACATACATCAGTGCCTGTGTTTATTCAGCCCTCACAGTAAGGCTACGGCTACACTGCCTTTATGTCTGAGACTTTGTAAGCATCCCAGCGAAACCCAGTGGTTTTGGACAGGCAGACATTCCTGCTTGGCTGTTAACACATCATCTGCCTGTCAAAAAAAACAACAGGGTGGTCTGGAACCATCGGTGACACCAGGACCACCTGTCAACGAATGAATTACACCTTTTTGCCTTGGTGTAACTTGGAGATATAGAGTAGATATTTGTCTTGTAGGATTTCCCCACTCAACCATCTTTCCCCAGTTTCACATTGACGACATTGACGTTACACTTGCCTGAACAATGAGGCTTTCTAATTTAAAACCCGATGGTGTCATTGTTTGGCAGTGGAACACATTTACAAGAGATAAAGAGAGGAAGAGATTTGCAAATCCTCCAGTTAAGCTCTAGCAACAGCACCAACACCATTTGGCTGCTAGAGGCAAAAAAAAAGCAAAACTGATTGATTAATATTGATAGTTGTGGCATTTGAAATGTTTATGGTCCATTAAGCGTTACTAAATTGCAGAGAAGACATTTCAGCAGAGTTGAAATGTTTGTTGTTGGAAATGTTTATTATCTAGAAGTGAGACTTTGCAAACTTCTGGCAAATGTCCCTTAGTACTTCACTCAAAAGTGCTGTGGTCTCCTTTCAGTCTCATCAGCTTCCTATATAACATAGACAGTCAGCCTGCTGGGAAACGCTGCTCCTGACTGCCACTGTGTTCAGGAGTGAGTTAAAGGGGTCATATGATGCTGCTAAAAAGAACATTATTTCGCTCCTTAATACAAGCAAATAATGAAGTGCTGTTTGTTTTAAAGAGACGACTGGACAGGACTAAACATGGAAAGTGTAGAAAAATGTAGGCTTCAGTTTTACCTTCCACTCAAAGGCAGATAAATATTTATATTTGCCAAATTTATGTTTTAGTTTTCAATAAACATTTAGTTCTGCTCTTTTAATCAATGTTGATAACAGTTGCGCTGCTTAAATTCCTTGTGGAAACTTCGATAAGTTGTAGTTCCTGATTCTTTGATAAACAGTTCAAAAGCATAGTATTTTTGAAATAGAAATATTTTTTTGTCTTTACTATCATTTTTAATCATTATATATATATATATATATATATAAATGTTTTTTTTTTTTTTAAACATCTGAACAACGCTTTTCAGGCCAGCTGTTTTCTGGATATTGTCCTTCTCTGTTCTAGTCCTTCTTGCTCCACTGAGTTTTACTATGGATGATATTATGAAAACAAGGTAGTCAAACAGTTCTATAAGGGAATATGACCTTTTATGTTCGTGCAGGTGGATTCTGCCTCTGTGTGATTCATATGGGTTGTTTGAATATTATCATCATCGGTGTGCGATTAGATCTGCAGCGCATGACTGGTTCAAAAGATCTTATTTTCTAAAGCGAACTTGTGTCCCCTCACCAGGAAATGCAGGGACCCATTTTTTCCCACAGTTAGCCTGCTGACATCCCCTAGTATCCATGGTAACGTGCATCAATTGACCCATTTAGAATCAAAAGATTGAGAGGTTCTGAAAGACGCTGCAGCATGCGAGCGTGAACAGGACGCAAAGCAAGCATCGGATGGAGTAGTAAACAGTTCTGGTTGGGAAAACATGACTTTTCCTTATTAAGAATTTTTTTTTATTTTTCACCGAACAAAATGGTCACTGAAACTTAAAAACTGTGTTTTAATGTATTTATAGTAAAATTTATTTAATTTAATGTGCCCAGAAGAAACCTTACGTACCCAGATCCCCCAAAAAAACAGGGCAAAGACTTGCTGTCTTCTTGGCCTGTTTACATGTCTCTGACTGTGCCCTTGTAAAAGTTCTGGGGGGGATGAACCAGGTCATCCATTTCGAACAGTAAGCACATGTCCTCAACTAGACAGATTTGCTGCATTTGCCCAGTGTCAATCGAACATGGTGGCAGACATTCTGGCTCACTGAAAGGGCTCAAAGGCACTCCATGTTTTCGACACTTTAATGTAAACATAACAGAGTTCTTAACGTGTCGGATCAGGACAAACACTTCTAAACATAGTCATCTCATCTGTTGAATGTAGGCCACTGGGTCTAGAGGTGTCTAACATAAACAGCGAATGTGTTGTTAAAAGAGACTTGACAACATTTTATTTCCATACACGGACGTAGTCTCTGGTAGCTTGTGGCACAAAGTCTGGTCCACAGTGGTGTTTTCTCAATTATGTCAGTATATTCAGAACTAACTGTATTAAAATGATTTTCTTTTATAAAGGAATAGTGCTTAAAATGCCTTGAATTCTTGCTTCCACAGAGGTGCTGATTAAAGTCCAGGTATTTGACAACAGCGACCTGTCACCATTAAAGGAATCCACAGTTCAGGTGTGTGGAAACCAGACGGTCTTAGCATCCAGCCTTGCAGGAGGAGATGGGATTGTCACAGTTACGTTCCTGTACCGGCCAGGAACATGGGTCATCGTCACGGCATCAAAGCACAGATTTGTCACAAACTCAGCACCCTGGCAAGCCAGTCGCATCCCACGTGAGTACTTCCTGTACTACTATAGGACTGAACATTTTTTACATAGTGTCAGGGGAAGCCTGCAGTTTATTGTTAGAAACGGAGTAGTTTCTAACTACTAAGAGAGGTTTCATTCTGAAATTCACACGCATTAACTGGACTTCCTGTCAAAATTGCTAGAGCAAGACCAGTTGGTGTTTATGGGCTTGTCTGGAATCATGTTAATCCCTTATTAAAAATGAGGGGTATAGCTTAAGCATTTGCCTGCAGATTAAAAGGTTCCTGGTTTCAATCTAGATGCCCCAAATTTTACCATTTAATTAGGTTGCTTTTGAGTAACCTTGGAAAGAAACACAAAAATTTATATCCAATAACCCCTGATTTATATTATGTATTTAGCACACACTTTTATCCAAAGCATCTTCAAGTACATTTAAGGTAAATGTATTATTGGTTTATTAGCTATTACATTGCAATTTCAAGTGCAACTGTTAGCATGATGACATTTTTGCTCATGGCCTCAGTGAACTTTCCAAACCTGACGAGTGATTTGCGATCTGTTGGCTACATCCTATTATTTAGATGAGCCATCTAGATCTGTAATCCACATGGAGCTTTGCACACAAATGGACAGGAATGTTAAACAACACTCACTGGGGTGTGGAGCGTGCTGACCCACGTTGTGATACCTAGCAGCTGTTCGGAGTCGGACCCCAGACGGTCATGTCCTCTTTTGACTCTCTCGCTCTACAATTGGTTTAATTTTATTTGGACCACAGCGTGTTCTCCGCCGCCCCTCTCTCCACCCAAACCCCACCCAGTTATGTGGTCAGACCTCTGGGGAGGGGAGGCAGTGAAATCATGTATTTCAGCATAAAGCTGTCTGTACGAGCAGCTGGAAGCCACTTAGCCAGTGGGGTTACAGATATGGAGGCAGCCAGCAAATGTGGCTCCATGTCGTGCCAGACCAGCCGGGCTGGTGGATGAAGGCATCTTTAGTATGACATTATCCTCTTGGGGGGGCATTACACACATTCCCATTGAGTCACACCAAATTAGGAGTCAGAAATGTGGATGACCAAGATTGTGCAGATGAAATGAAGTTGAGGTAGATAGGAGGTTTTTGAATTAATTGAAATGGGGGGACAGATCAGACGGAGTTTATGTTATTCAGGTCAGTTTACAGGAATCCGTTTAAGATTAAGATACTATGCCCAAGGTCTGAGGAATATAAAATATTTATAATATATTCTTTTTTTTATTATTTGACATGACCAACCAACCAATCAACATTTGGTATTATTTGAATGTGCTTTTATTTGGCCATTAAGATTCTTAAAGACAAAGTTCCCTTGCCAGTAAACTTCTATTATGGCTGATCCTTGTGTCACAACTCAAAAGCAAGTACAGTTGGTAAGTAAAGTTTGGAATTGATGAAGATTTTCTCCACAAGCTTTTGGTTCGATTAAATTTTTCAATTCATGATTCATTTAGGTATATTTTTGTTTGACTAATCTGGTTCTGCCGTGTGTTTGTTTTTGCGTGTAGGCCGGAAGGACATCTCTTTTCCCGCCATTTAACCTGTGAGATATTTAAAATATTTAAAACAGTATTAATAAATGTTTATATTTTTATATTTGTTAAATAATTTATACATAATAGCAATTTAAAATTTATATAAAATATAAAAAAGAGAGAGAAAAAGTTCTGATTCACTAGCTTTCAGTTAGATTTTATTTTTTGATTCGGTTTCATTTAGGGATATTTTAAGTTTCATTTAATTAAATTTTCATTTTCAAGTATATTTGTGACTACTCTGGTCCTACTCTGTGTTTGTTTGTTTGATTGTTTGTTTTTGCATGCAAGTTGGAAGGAACACTTATTTCCCACCATTTTGTTTGTATAATTTATATATATATATATATATATTAAAGGCTGTAATTAAAGCAAAAGATGGTTCAACAAAATACTGACACAAGGGGGTGTTCCTTTTTCCAACTCAGTGATTCTGTTTTTTGTTTTTTTTTCTGACATGTTGGTGTTGTATCTTTAACTTGGATGTTATAAGTTGCACTGAGTAAATACAGCTGGATAAAACAAAAACTGTCTCCATCTTCATTTCATGCTGCAAAGCAACAAAATGTGATTATTTTAAAGGGGAGTGATTGATTCTTTTCTATAGCCACGGTATGTGTATATAAACAGGCAATGTTAGGCCCTGTGCATTTACTTCAGTATGTGGTTTGCTAACAACACATGCCTGTGATGCCAGTAATGGCTGTAATATTACTACTAGTTGACAAAATCCTTTTAATTGGCAGACTCATGTTTTCATCTGGATGGTTGTTTTATTACAGAACAGATGGATTACATGACTTAGCAGGGGTGTGACAGCTGTGCGAAAGTGACGGGATGCCAGTCATTTGACCAATGACAGTGCATTGGTCTGTACTCCAACCCCAGATTGCATACTGAAGGTTTCTATAGTGTTGTCACCATTTTTTTGTGTATGTGATTTAGCTTTCTGAAGGTTAGCATTTTTGACTCCCATCTATTTGGTACGAAAGCCATCTGCCCCCCATCCCTCCTGCCTTTAGTCTCTTAGCCATGCTGAAAAAGGATTTCCAAAAAAAAAAACCAGCAGTGTCATGGAGTTTTAACTGTCCCCGCAGCACTTTGATAATCTGAGTGAGTCACGCGAACTCGGAGAGTGAGTCATTCTCACAGAGTGATGAAGCAGTTGCTTGCGGCTCAGATTAAATCAACTGAAGTCGGGAACACTTGTTCTTTCCTCCATTGGCCTATCTCTCTTATTCCATTATGGTTTAACTGAATAACTCTATTTTACTTATTTTAAAGAGCTCATGATATCAAAATTGGATTTTGTGGCATTCAGTTCATGTTAATATTAGCTTAAAACCTTCTACAATGGCAAAAATGCATTTGGATACCTGAAGGGATAGTTCACCCTCACCCTCATGTTATTCCAAACCGGAATTCATTTAGTTTTTCTGTGTAACACAAAATACTTTATTTAAAAAAAAATACAGTCATAGAGTTTTGGAATGACAGGAGAGTGAGTAAGTGCTCATTTTTGTGTGAATCTGCAGCACCTATTTAAAATTATGACCAATAAAGCTTAATATTAAAGCCTAATATTAAAATTCTATATTATGTTATCTAAATAAATTAGAAATAATCTACAAGTGAATTTAGACATGCATAGTATGTAAAATGGATATTCATTTTGAGATCTGCAAAAGATTACATTTAACAGTGCTATTAAATTATTAGTGTTTTTAAAGATTAACTGAGCGTTAGATGACCCCTAACCTTGGCTGATAACAGATATTGTACCAATATAGTGTGCATCCCGAGACATCATTCTGGCTGAATTCTGTATTATCAAAGCAGGGGGTGTATAAATGTGTATTGTGTTGTCACAATGCTGTAGAAAATAACTAAGGTTACAAATGATGTAAAATGAAACCACACAATGCCAATGCAGTACCCTCCCTCTCTTCATACGCACTTTTCTTTGAGCTTCTAGCTAATGCAATGTGGGCAGTATTGTTGTCACTGCCTCTGTTTTGTGTCCTACCAAGCAGAATATTAAAGAGACCAGAGCCCCTTCTGTTCAGGGCATCTGTGCTGTGTGTGTGTGTGCTTGTATGCATAACTGCACGGGTGTAAATGTGCATGAATTGGCTGTGTCACGTTTCCCCCAGTTTGTTCCTTCAAGTGACAAGCTTTTTTGATGTCAGAGCTGGGAAAATCTGAATGTAATATAATCTGCACTTGGGTCCTGATATCTTCTGGTAGCCTGTTTAATATAAAGCAGACAGTCCCTATAGAATCTTATTAAACCTTTTTATTGTTGTTGTTATTGTTAATAAGCTTCTATTAGATTGAAGAGCTTCATGTTCTCATGAAATAAACACTGTAAAACATGAGGTGTGGATAGGCAGGGGTGAGATTTCAATGTGCCATAGCAGATGGGAAATGGACACAGGATTTCTGCTCCCAGCATGCAACAGTCTTCTGGAGCTCAGCCAGCATATGTCCTCCTGCCCACAGAGGAGCACTGAAGGGTGAGGTACATTTAGATTAGCTGACAAAGATCATAGTTTTAGTGCAAGAAAATGAACTAAAAAAGATTTTAAAGTTAAAGAAATATTTAATGTTGGCATGCCAATGGGTAACCTTCTCATACTTCACATGATATGTCAAAGGCTCTGATGTTTGCATTTAGATGTATGTCCTCTGGACAAAATATTGATGGGTCCAAAACAAAGACCCACTGAAGGCCAAATGAGCTGATGTATGACTTCCTGTCGAACATTACCACACCATCAGCTCCTTTGGCCTTCAGGGCTATCTCAGATTTGGTCAGGTTTTACTTGTTTGAAGTGAGATCAGGGATTCCTGCTGTGTTGCAAACCTGAGGAGTTGACTGTGCCGAGTCATGTCTCACACCTGTGAGCTATAGCAGCTACATCTGGTGAACTGCTGTATATTCTTACATCAAAAAACAAAAGTCTTGTGTTCTCCAGGGTCAATGATCCCTGAAAATGAAAGCAAGTGGATGGTTTACTGATGTAGATCACAGAAAAACAATAGCATATAAATGATGCTAAGTAAGATGCAGTAAGACAACCCCAACCCTGGTCCTGGAATACCCCCAACAGTACACACCATTTGGACATCTCTCTTATCTGACTCACCCATTTTAGGTCTTTGAGGCCCTGTTTACACCTGGTATTGAAATGCATTTTGATCGATTGAATCACAAGTAGACAAGGGACACATTACCATGTAATCCTGGTGTTTTAATCCATCTCTTCTGTCCACTTTCGGCCACTTCTGTCCTGATTTTGAGGGGAGGGTCTTTGGGCAAATGTATGTATGGGCTTTTTCTGATCTTTTGATTTAATATTGCGAAATAAGCTTACCCAATTTACATAAAAATGTGAAAGGAGACAACAAAAATGATACGAAGGGCAGCAGCTTTCGTTTCTGCTATGATAGCTGCAAAATGATGTCGAACGCTTTGGGTTTGTTTTAGAATCAGGACTGGTAAGGGAACATTGACATTTTTTCACCTTCAACCCAAACTTACGATTCCAGATGGCAAGTTTAAATCCTGTCTGGCTAACACGCTTCAACTACTCGTCCCATAAAGTTTTAGTTTTAGGTCAGGAGGCAGAGAGGAGGCGGTCTTTTGTGGCTGTTCGAATGCATGCGACCACATGTGCATCCACACTACGAGAGCAATTTGATCGAATGTGTTTTCGACTACCTCTGGAAGTGGTCTAAAGTGGACAAGCTTAAAAGGTTTTACACCCCATTAACACCTGTATTTAGCATCATCCATTTGTGATCGGATCGACCAAAATGCATCTTAATACCAGGTGTAAACAGGGCCTGTGTCTCTACTAATGAACTAATAAGAGGATTCAGATAAGTTTTTGAATAGGGAAAAATACAATATGTGCAGAGTTGGGATACTCCAGGACCAGGGTTGGGAACCACTGCAGTAAGATACTAAGTAAGATTCTTATTATTAGTGTTGAAAACAGTTACAGTGCTTAATACTTTGTGGAAACTATGATACTTTTTTCATGATTATTTGAAGAATAGAAAGTTCAAAAGAACAGCATTTATTTGAAATAGAAATGTTTTGTAATATTGTAAATGTCTTTTCTGTCACTTTTGACCAATTTAATGCATCATTGCGGACAAAAAGTATTAATTTCTTTACAAATTTTTTTTTTTACTAACCCTAAATATTTAAATGCTAGTGTACTAATGCTTCTGTTTTTGTTTCTCTCTCACTTGTGTTTCAGTATACGCCTCCGTAAGTCTGTACTTACTTCCCCAGAGACCAGCCACTCTCTTGCTGTATGACAATGTGGTGCAGTTACTGTTGGGTTCTCCAGGTGAGCTTTTTTTCTGTTTTTAGCCTTAAAGTGACAGTTCATCCAAAAATTTAAGTTCTGTCAGCATTTGTTCTCATTCATGTCCTTCCAAACCAGTATGACTTTCTTTCTTCTGTGGAACATACAGGAGGATATTGAGAAATATAAAGTGTTGTTTACAGTGGAAGCCAATGGGCTCAAATATTGTTTGGTTCCCAGCATTTTGCAAAATATCTTCCTTTGTGTTGCACAGAAGAAAGGTTTGGAACAACATGAGGGTGAGTAAACGGTGACTGTCCCTTTAACCGTAGCCTTAAAGAGCCTCAACTCTTACCACTCTTAATCTTTTTATTTATTTATGTGCTATGAAAAGGGGAATGGGAATTACTAGGGAGAGAAAGGGATCAGTACATCACAGTTTGGGCTCATACCTATGATAACCATATGAGTACCAAAATGTTTCAGTATGTTTGACCTATGCTTTATGTCTGTCTTTAATACGGGTTTACTGATTCTCTGTGGCGATTCAGCCAGGCTGTGTTCCACATGGTTAGCTTGGAATCTGAGATCCAAATGCAGCTCCATTGATTCACACACATCCTGCGGTGGTTACATGTGCAGATGTGTGGAACTGCTGAGTTGGTTGTTTAATAATCAGGCTAACACTATAGTCTCGTATCTCAAGCGCTGCCAATAAGCAGACACAATTTAACTGAGACTGGACGCAATGCCTGCTAGCTATTTCACCACGTTGCATGCTCAATAAATGTCATTAAGATTTACAAACGTGATCAAATGACACATTTGCTTTGGAAAGAGGTTGTTTCCTCTGGCAACGTAAGGAAGATTTAGAGAAACTGCTGGCTGTGTTGCCTGGGTGGCTTGTGTGTTTTGCAGTGCCAGTCAGGTGTTTAATAGAGTGTTATGGCTCAAATTATGGTTGTGGGAAAGTGACTTTTAGTTAAATGCTTTCTGGGTGGGAAGTGATTTTACCTAATGTGCATCATGCAAACTTGAATATCAAAGCCCTGCATATCCTCGATGAATCAACCAATAGTTTTTAAAATGGATACTTAGCGAAAACTAAAATAGTGCTTTACCATAAAAAAGAAGTATTGAACCATACTTTGAAAATGAATACAAATACTATTAATTATATATTGATCATTAAAGTTAGTTCATAGTTCATTAACTAATGTTAACAGAAGCTACTTTAAAATTTAAAAATGTATTAGTTAATGTTGAAATTAACACACTCTAACAAGGAACAATATTCTACAGCTTTTTATCAACCTTAGTTAATGTTACAAATGGACTCTTATTGTAAAGTGTTACCATTTCATTTCAACAGTCATGTTTAAAGATGGTCATCTTTAAATATCTACACAAAGGCCATAGCACTGAAATTACATACATATGGATATTGTATGTATACTATCACACTTTATTTGCTTCTGTTTGAAAACATTTGATTATCTAATTAAAATAACAAAATATGTTAGTCACACAACGGGCAAAAGCACAGCACCGCGTCGCATCTAGGACAACTCGCAGGTATCAGGTATCACCCACACACCGGACGCAACACGTTCAATTCAAGCAGCGGTCTAAAACTGTTTATTTAATCACCGGGCAAAAGTTTACTTCAAGAATGAACAAAGTAGCATAGATGAGTTTGAAGTTCGGTGTTAAAAAAAAAACAGAGCAAACGGAAAGAGAAAGAGCGATCTATATTATAGCTCTCTATATGAAGCACACAGACTTTATTAAATCCGCAGAAAGACAAACATTTCGCTGAAAAATGCACAATACACAATTTTACAACCTAGAGTGAAGTCATTATGATTTGGGACAAATATAATGTAATTTAATGGAAAACTGTGTGACTGGCGCTCAGTTGACTGAATCACCATATCAGAGTTTGCTTTCTCGCATCACATCTTTAAATCTGCAACTTTGCTGGCTAACAAATGCAATAATGTGACCAGCTGGATATAAACTAATGCAAATAGATGGTAACAATCATGACATTAAACATTTGGGTCGGACTTGCATGTGTTTTGTGTGTAGGCATCCTGATGCAGCTCTTTCTACCTGATGCTTATCAATTTAATGAGCTTGATCTCTCTGTGCATATAGGGGTGTCTCTGATGTACTCAGTGATTATAGTTACATGCACTCAAAAGGTGCAGTGTCCTCCCATTCCCTCTTCGCTGAAAGCATGACAGCTTGCTCTTGTTCCCTCTTCACATTCAGTAAGAGAGGCTCTCGCACCAGAATACCATCAGTGTCTCCAAGCTGTTCCAGAAATAAATGGGCAACTTGTTGGGCCCAGCACAGAAAAAGGTCTCGCTGACTGATTTAGACATTTTAATAAGGGCGTAAAGTCTTTGAGTAATTGTACATTACTGTACCAAAGTGTTAGTTTTTTTTTTTTTTTTACCTGGCTTGAGTGATACTGAAAATGGATACAGTGAGAATTGTCAGGAGGTCACAGATGCTTTACGTATTCCTTTAGATCTTTCCATCTAATTAAAAAAGCTTAAACTTAAGTTTTATTTAAGCAGCCAGTGAAATAAACAGTATATGTAATAATGTAATAATGTGGCGTCATACCACAGGTGTTGACCTACAGCTGAAGATATATGAGCTTGAATTGAATTTCAACACTCTCAACAATCAGTCTATAAACAACTATATTAAAATGCCAAACAACTGTAAAACAGTTTTTGTAGTATTTATACACTATCATAGAATTTAATCATATTTTGAATTTATTTTTATTTATAAAAGTAAATTTTTTGTCTAATATTTATTTATTTATTTTATTTAAATTCAAGCTTTATTTCAATTACTAAAAACTAAATTTGTGTAGTTTTATTTAATAAAAACAACTGTAATAATAACAGCTGTTAAATCAGTCTCAGATAATTGCAGGATTCTAGTTTCAGTTTTAACATCTGATGTGTCGTGGATGATTACATAATCAGGTACCTGTTTAACTGAAATTAAACAGGTTGCTTTACAATTGTGTGCATCAAAGCTACTGTAGTGATAATATAGCCTTTATCGCTTATCTTTATCTCTCTTATACAGTGGTGTGAAAAAGTGTTGGCCCCCTTCCTGATTTCTTATTTTTTTGCATGTTTGTCACACTTTAATGTTTCAGATCATTCATATATATAGCATATATATATATGCTACAGTCATATAAAAAAAATCACGTCTATTGTGAAAATAGGAAAATAATGAACAACTTCTAAACATGTTTTTAAATGCTATATTATATTTGTAATATATTTATTTACTAGAGCAGAAGTTTAAGTATAGAATTGTAGGGAAAGTTATTTTGTATTATTCTATTTTTTTATATATTTATATACGTATATATATATTTATGGAATATATCATGTTGTGTGTATATATGAAATTATTTAATAATATATGAAATTAGGTAAATAAGTATGTTTAGGCATCCATTTAAGTTGTACTGCACCACCCACTCTCAGAGAACAACATGATGCTTACTGAGAGAAGTAGAGGGAGATCAGGACTCACACTAGCGTTTTTTTTTTTCATGCCTCAAAACCCATTACCATGGCAACTTTGGCAGTGGCAGTAGAATGTGCATTTTGTAACAGGAGGGGTTATTATTAAAGTGTTGCATATCTGTCTCTGCTGCGTGGGAGGAATGTGTCATGTAAAACCTGATCTGAGATCTGCTAGTCTGTCAGTGAGGGTTTGCTGCTGACCACTGTTGTAAAGAGCTTGTCAATGCCTCCTGTATTGAGAAAAGCCATGCACAATACAACATGTGCCTTAATTGTTTTGTTCAAACATGCACCTTCAGAGTATTTGTTTGCAGAGTCGGGTTATGTTTTTGGGAGTGTTTTTATGAAAAGTGAGTCAAGCGAATGCACTGACAGAGACAGCCTAAACTCTGAGCCGTAGCGTGGGTGGACTTTTGTGTTCACAGCATGCCCGCCTGAAAAGAAGTTACTCAATTGATTTGGGCTTCAGGGTTTGTTTAGAAACATGCAAATATAAATGGGGAAATTGGATGTTTGAATAGGCATTGTTGTATGTGATTGCTGTGTTTGTATATCTGGATGTCTTTAGGTGCATTTTAATTGGTGTGAATTTAGAATAATACTGGATTGAACTGAATTGCAATTTTGATACACTTGTCAATATTTGCAGTGACTACAATCACTTTACAAAAAAGAACAATTTATTATGATAGCCCTATCTCTAGTTAAATCTACCTTAAAACTATGCATAAATCAGTCTTCTAACATCCTCTCTCTTCTTCATTTTTCCAATCTCTGGCCAAGAGGGGCATTATGTCTTCCTCTCCCAACAGAGCTCAAGCACATCTGTAACTGAGAACATGTGCAATGAAGAGAGAGTTGAGAAATGACTTTGTTTGACTAGAGAGGGAGGCGAGGTGAAAAAGGAGGGATGTGTTTTTCTGAGAATAAACTGGTGAGAATCAAGCGGGAGTGTGAGTGGAATGTAAATCTCCTGAGACCTGCTTGCATGAACAGCTTCCAGGCACAGGGCCTATTGAGATACAGAGATCTATTGAGTCATTCTTACTGCTGTAAATCAAACCATTGACAAAATGGCAGTCTGCAGGTGATCGCCATAGAATGTCATCATTCAGACATTGATAATTATATGACTTAATGTGGTTTTCCAGTGTGGCTTACATGCTCAGAAAGTGCACTAATCCTTTTGATAGATAGCTAATCTCCAGTACCGGATAAAGATTACATAAGAAATGCTTGTTTGGATGAACTGACTGATTGCTACCATATGGGGGTGGGAGGTATGGCCAGAGTCATATTTCATATGAGTATTTTTAATACCATTTCATATAGGGATGTGCACAAATAGTTGAATATTAGAATACACAATATGTAATTATTATTTGAAAAATAAAAACACTATTTGAATTTTACTACGTTTTGCTTTGCTGGCCGTAAATGCAGGGAATCCATGATAAATCCTAAGCACGCAAACTAAAAGTCAGTTATAACTAAATGCACTGGGTGGTGCTGTTAACAAGTTGAATGTGTTTGGTTCTTTGATCAAGTGTGAGCCGAGAAGAGAGCTTATCTGATAGCGAAATGATCTTGAGACATATGCTTTAAGTTTCCTAGAGGGAAAGTGGTTTAAGAAAAGAAAACACAAAGCGCTGTAAGAAACTTTGCTGAGCACACCATTATCTTTGTGTCACGGGAACCCCTGTCGGCGCACATTCTTATTGTTTTCAGATAAAAGGAAACCTTGAGATATAATGTTACGTTGTTGTAGAACGTTGTGTATAATGCCTAATCAAAAGCTTCTTCAGAAACGGTGACAAACTCGATTAAAAAATAACGTCTTTCTTGTTAAACGTCATTTAAATAAACAAATACTCGTTTTTTTTATGAGCCCAAATATTCTAATACAATATTTTTTTTAAATGTCCATATACCTAATGTCATACTGATCACAGTAATAGTATGTATCACAAAATATATGCAGACAGTTTATATTTTTTGTTTATATTTTAACAACTGTGTAACAAAGCCTAATTTTAGAAAATGAATTAAATACTTTGCAAATGAAATGTACTTTAGAGTTTATATTACTGGCTGTGACCTATAATAATGGTTATATAATAATGGTTAACTTTTCTGAGGTAAAATGCAATATTATGTAACAATTATCTCTAATACTCATGACATAAAAATTCAGCTGGGTAATTAATGTTTTTTTTTTTTTTTTTTTTTTTTTTTTTTTTTTTTTTTCAAATTTGCATTTATTTAGCAGACACATTCATCCAAATGTGTAATAATTTATCCAATTAATGAATCCAATTTATATTAATAATTATTTGTAAGCAGATGGTACACATTCATTTAACTCTGACCCCAAGCTGGCCATTCTCACAATTGAATGTATCTATGTCAGAGTGGGTAACAGGCACTCAGCATTAACTCTCATTGTTTTCCTCAGACAGATTGACCCCAAGGTCAGCCATACTAATCTATAGCATTCAAACAGCCCTCTGTACAAAAGGCCCACTGATGCTACTAAAATCTATGGCTTTGTCATGGAAATGGTGATAAATTGGCTGGTGCAGTTGAGGGAAGAGCACTTTAGTTATTTTTCATGAGTAGTATGTCTCTTTGGTGAGCTGACTCCCTCAGGGGTTTTCATTTTCTCAATCTAGCTCTCTGTCCGTCTTTAGAATGATATGAGTCAGTGAACACTCCCCTTTGAACCGGAAAGGTTTTGCTTTGCTTCACTAATATTGGGCCTGTTGGTAGCATTTCAAAGTAGGCCCAGTTGCCCAACTAAAAGAGAATAAAGTAAACCTAGAAGTTTGGGGAGACACAATGGTCAGTGATAAGAAATGCATTGTTTTCCATTTACTTTTTATGTCATCTGTAAATTGACATTTGTGATGTTTATCACTGAGCATCTCTCTGATAGAAGGAGGTCTCATCAGGGAGGCCAACCACATGATTTTGCACATGAAGGGGATTCACTAGGCAATTCAAAATGCCCAAGCTCCTTAGGAGGCTTGCCATTTGGCAAAGCACCAGTCCCAACTAGACTGTTCCGTTCTTTTACTGCATAATCATAGTTTTCAGTGTCAGGTTTACAGGGGATCAACCCATCTGCAGTCCAATCCTTGTGCAATCCTAGAGGAAATGCAAGCTTTGTTAGTCAGATGCTGTTGCTGCCCTTCTTGTCATCATGTAAGATGCAAATCGCTGCTTGTGTCACGGTATGCAATTAGGCTAAGAGACAGAAACTTAAAGATATTAGTCAGTGAGTAGGCTATCACATTATCCTTGCTTTTTATAGCCTAATTGAATCTCATGCTTGTCTTAAATGCTGGTATTTGTGTTTGTTTCTGTTGCTCAAATGGAGATGGTTAGGCAAATGGTATCTGGTTTAATTTTAGAGATTCCTGTGGATGATTTGCGCTGTATTAGTTTGTCCTCTCATCAAGAGCTGGATATGGTAAGTAATAAATGAATAACTGTGGCCAAAAGAGGGAGTGTCACAGCCTGCCTGCTTTCAGTGGTCCCCAAGCACTGTCATGCTATCCTAGATGTCTGGGCTGATCAGTGACCGGCTAACCCAGCACTAATCAGAGCAGACAGCCTACAGTGAGAGATACACGCTTATATTTTTAGGCCTTATTATTCTCTTATTCCTATTTGCCTCTTCCACACGAAGCGAGCCAAGTGGAGGAGGGGAAGGGATTACTGCAGTGTGGATTCTGAGCTCTGTATTCTTCTTGTAAAATGTTTCAAGAAATTCAAGAAACTCCATTGTTACCCCCATTCTGGGAAAAATTGTCTTTATCTGTCTTGAGATATTTTTAGCAATTTCTTAAAAATTATTAGCCCTGCCCCACAGTTTTCACATAAAGTTACCTTGCAATTCCTCTCTCTGACAGGCAAGAGAGGAGAGTAAAGCAAAGCAGCTATAGCAGAGAAATGTTGAATCACTATAACACTCATTATAACAGCAACATTGGTTAAAGGAAGTGGTTGTTGACAGAATCCTACAAAACTGCATTAACTAGTAAAACACATGGAAACAACAAACCCCAGAGCAGCTCATTATTAGGGCTGGGAAGCAATAACTGGCAATAACTTATTCAGAACAACAGTCATACAGGGCAGACATTGTAGTCTGATTTGCGAAACATTTATGACTTAATTCTTTGTCATAAACCATAAATTCCTTACAATTAATTTATCCGTACTCACTATACCTGTAAATTTTTATTAAAGTCTTTTATAAATCCCTGTTGTCTAGGATCCCGGAGACAGCCATGGGTACAGCTTCAGAGGAGAGCCATCCGACCACCCCTAAACAGCTCCCAAATCACCCTCTCTGCAAGGCTCACCTCTTCCCGTAGTCAGTATGAGCTTGGGGGCTTTCCTTACCCCCTTGCCTTGGAGAACAACTCTACAGGTGAGATTATCCAAACACCTCTTCAAAGAAATATGTTTCCGTGGAGTTACCATGCATCTAGCATTACTCATTGTTTTCCATTTACTTTTTATGTCATCTGTAAATTGACATTTGTGATGTTTATCACTGAGCATCTCTCTGATAGAAGGAGGTCTCATCAGGGAGGCCAACCACATGATTTTGCACATGAAGGGGATTCACTAGGCAATTCAAAATGCCCAAGCTCCTTAGGAGGCTTGCCATTTGGCAAAGCACCAGTCCCAACTAGACTGTTCCGTTCTTTTACTGCATAATCATAGTTTTCAGTGTCAGGTTTACAGGGGATCAACCCATCTGCAGTCCAATCCTTGTGCAATCCTAGAGGAAATGCAAGCTTTGTTAGTCAGATGCTGTTGCTGCCCTTCTTGTCATCATGTAAGATGCAAATCGCTGCTTGTGTCACGGTATGCAATTAGGCTAAGAGACAGAAACCTAAAGATATTAGTCAGTGAGTAGGCTATCACATTATCCTTGCTTTTTATAGCCTAATTGAATCTCATGCTTGTCTTAAATGCTGGTATTTGTGTTTGTTTCTGTTGCTCAAATGGAGATGGTTAGGCAAATGGTATCTGGTTTAATTTTAGAGATTCCTGTGGATGATTTGCGCTGTATTAGTTTGTCCTCTCATCAAGAGCTGGATATGGTAAGTAATAAATGAATAACTGTGGCCAAAAGAGGGAGTGTCACAGCCTGCCTGCTTTCAGTGGTCCCCAAGCACTGTCATGCTATCCTAGATGTCTGGGCTGATCAGTGACCGGCTAACCCAGCACTAATCAGAGCAGACAGCCTACAGTGAGAGATACACGCTTATATTTTTAGGCCTTATTATTCTCTTATTCCTATTTGCCTCTTCCACACGAAGCGAGCCAAGTGGAGGAGGGGAAGGGATTACTGCAGTGTGGATTCTGAGCTCTGTATTCTTCTTGTAAAATGTTTCAAGAAATTCAAGAAACTCCATTGTTACCCCCATTCTGGGAAAAATTGTCTTTATCTGTCTTGAGATATTTTTAGCAATTTCTTAAAAATTATTAGCCCTGCCCCACAGTTTTCACATAAAGTTACCTTGCAATTCCTCTCTCTGACAGGCAAGAGAGGAGAGTAAAGCAAAGCAGCTATAGCAGAGAAATGTTGAATCACTATAACACTCATTATAACAGCAACATTGGTTAAAGGAAGTGGTTGTTGACAGAATCCTACAAAACTGCATTAACTAGTAAAACACATGGAAACAACAAACCCCAGAGCAGCTCATTATTAGGGCTGGGAAGCAATAACTGGCAATAACTTATTCAGAACAACAGTCATACAGGGCAGACATTGTAGTCTGATTTGCGAAACATTTATGACTTAATTCTTTGTCATAAACCATAAATTCCTTACAATTAATTTATCCGTACTCACTATACCTGTAAATTTTTATTAAAGTCTTTTATAAATCCCTGTTGTCTAGGATCCCGGAGACAGCCATGGGTACAGCTTCAGAGGAGCGCCATCCGACCACCCCTAAACAGCTCCCAAATCACCCTCTCTGCAAGGCTCACCTCTTCCCGTAGTCAGTATGAGCTTGGGGGCTTTCCTTACCCCCTTGCCTTGGAGAGGGTTGCAACATGGAGTTTAATCCATGTTTTGCTATTACTGTCTGCCTTGTTTCAGGAACCAACAGTAGCTGGGTGGAGCTAACTGCTCTAGCTGCAATGTGTGCTCAGCTCACTGGGCCCAACGGCACTGAGGTCCAGGTGTCAGAACCCATTCACATCTCCATCCCCCTTCCTTCTGACTCACCTCTCAAGACTGCCACCAGTGTCCCAGTATGGAGGTTCGAGGACAGGACAGGTAAACAGCATTTAACAAAATTTTGGTTAACTTTAAACAACAGTATGCAAATAGAAAATGTTATCCAACGTTACTCCTTACAGGGCTCAAACTAGAAACTTTGTTATCAGTGTGATCAGGAGGGTGATCATGAATGCCCATTTCGATGACACCATGTTCTATTTACCCTTTTGCTGATCCAGATTCTACAGCAGCCTATTACCCGATAGTTCAGGGGTGCCCAATCCTGTTCCTGGAGAGCCACTATCCTGCAGAGTAGGCTTGCCGCGATAGACGGTGCTGATGGTGATACTGGTGTTAAGCCACAACACCAGTTACGTCACTTGCCCACCGCGTCACCGACAAGAAGCAGAGTGATGGAAAGAAAAATAGTTAATAAAGGAGGAAAGATGGAGAATGACACTGTGGAATTTCCAGATCTAGTTGAGAGCCATTCAAGCAGAATCAGATAAAGTGAGAGCAGGTGAAGTGAGTGTGCAGTACAAATCAAAGAAGCTGTTAGGTCTTCTCACATTGGAGAGATAATTGCCTGCCAATTCATAAAGCAGACATTGACCCCATCATGACATAGCTCCCAAAACAGGATGTGATTTAGTACCTGGCAAGCTTTGCAGAATTCCCTAGATCCTTCACTGATGCCAGCTTAATAAAGAGAACAGCTCTGGTGGAAAAATCAATATGACTAAAAGAGGGTACCGGCTCACTTTCTGGCTTTACATTCAGGTCTTAGTTTTCCGTAGATTGCTCTTGATATAGTTGCACGTCATTCCAGGTTATCTTGTACATCTGTGATACATTTTTTCAGCTCTTCACCCTAATGTCTGGGCTGCTTATTTAGCTCTCTCCTAAAGTGTGGTTAAAGGTTCATTTAACCTCTCTTAGCTCCACAGAGAAATCTTAAATGATTTTAAACTAAGCAGCTTAGTCTATAGCAACCTAATCCCAACTTCCCCTTTTACCCACAGTAGGCAAATGAATGACTGGTCAGGGAATGTAATCAGACTCCCTGGTTTGCTATGGTAACGTTTTGACAGATGCCCATCAAAGGGCATTAGAAGTTGTTGTGTAGTGTTTGTTTTATTATACAGTATCCTATTTATGAAACTTTTGAATTGACATCTATCTATCTATCTATCTATCTATCTATCTATATATATATATATATATATATATAAAATTATAATAATTGTAATTGTACAATAATAATATAATTGTTTGACACTTTCAAAAGCTGAAATGTTTACATTGTTTTATTTATTAGTAAGAATATGTAACTCAATATTTTAAGTAATTGTAAAAGTTGAATAATATAAGCTTTAATATAATAATTAATATCGTTAGATATCGTTATAAATCGTTAGATCAATCGATTATTAAAATAATCGTTTGTTGCAGCCCTAGCATGTTTGTCATTCTTGGCTCATTTTCCTGAACTGGTCTTGGATAAATAAAGGTACAGTAATTAAAGATGACCCACAATGCATTTAAGGAATTTCTAATCCATGATTCCCACAGGACTGTGATAGCTGTCAGTAAGAGAGTCAGTTGGCCTGGAAAGCCTTCTCTGACACCTTTGACCCTTGCCCACCCTGTTTTCAAGATAACTGACAGATAAGTTTGTTGAAAGAATATTTTGTTGTCAGAGTATCGCTCCCTATAAAAATGTCTGTTTGATATAGGTCGGATATTGATACAGTTTTAGTATTATTTCACAATACAATAATAAAATAATTTCATACTTATGTATCATGTATTAATAATTTGGTTATCACTTTAATCTTAATCATATCATATAATTTGAATTCTACAAACAAAAAACAACTCTGAAATATCATTCAGTCTTATACAATTTGCACAGGCCTCTAGTCCTCTTTTAAAGGGGTCATATGATGCGATTTCAAGTTTTCCTTTCTCTTTGGAGTGTTACAAGCTGATTGTGCATAGATAAGATCCCTGAAGTTGCAAAGACTAAAGTCTCAAAACCAGAGATATTCTTTATAAAAGTTAAGACTCTGCCACGCCCCCCTAAAACGGCTCATTCTAACACGCCCCCACATATCTACATCACCATGTGGAAATATTTGCATAATGCGCCCAAATGATCACGCAAAGAAAGAAGGCGTGGTTTCAGGAACAGCAGTAGTGTTGATGCAGCATGTCAGGGAGACGCTGTGTGTTTCAGTGCGAAAGCAAAAGCACTTTATTTGGATCACTTACAACAGAACAGCAATGCATTTTATGGACGACCGTTTCGTGAACCTAGGAGAAGAGGTCATTCTGCCTTTGCTATGACAATCTGGCGCTTCTGAATCAGCTACTGTTTTGTTATTAGTTTAAGTATTTGCTATTGACTGTTCAAATGCGGAGTTTTGCGCATAGTGTGTGTGTGTGCGCGCGCGCGCGCGCGTGTGTGTGTGTGTGTGAGAGAGAGACAGGGTCACATCACAGTGGAGTCAGCTGTCTTAACCGTGGCTTGTGTACTGCAAACACATACCAGCTTCATCACTGTGTCTGTCACGCGACTCTGTTCCCCTTTCGGGCTCTGTCTTTACATTTATTTTGAAAGATGAAGCTCGCGATTATGGTAAGGGGCGTTACATTTCCGACGAGTGCTTGCGGTGTTCGGCCAATCACAATGCACTGGGTCAGCTGGCCAATCAGAGCAGACTGCGCTTGTCGGAAGGAGGGACTTTGTAGAAAACGAAGCGTTTGAGAGAGGCGGGGCATAGAGGACCTACAATAATGTACAGTATTTGAAAAATAATGTGTTTTTTGAACATTAAAGCATGTCAACATATTCTGTTACACCAAATACACAAAATAATGATCTTTAAAAAAGCATCATATGACCCCTTTAAACTAAGAGACAGGCATTCATCAGATTACTTTTGACATGAGTGATAAGGTAAGCAAGAGTTTGTTTTAGAGCCAAAGAAAGAATGATTTTAGACCATATGGTAGCTTAGTACATAGAGCTGCTCAAACGGCGCCTACCAGTTTCCAGGATGCCTAGATAGAGAATGCTTGAGAGTAGGGATGCAACGATTATAGATTTTGTTGGTACGATTATTAGCTTTAGAGAAAGAAAGCCTTGAATATTCAGTGTGTGTGGGTGATCAGAGAGAAATGTGTTTCAGAGGATAGTTAGTTGTGGAGAACAGGGGCCTGTATTCCTGAGCGGTGGGCAGCTGTGAACTCTAAGACAGTAAATGTGTTTTTGACCATGTGATAGACACAAAAGTCTGTATTGTTTCAGACTTTGCTCTGTAGACTGTAGAAACGTAGATGTTGAGAATGCGACTCTCTGAGTCTCATTTACTAACACCGCATAAATTATATTATATGATTTCACTGACTGCTCAGTCACCCTCTGCTTTATCTTGAAAGGGTGGGGCCTGAATGCCCTAGTGTGTTCAGATTATAAAAACATTCAGTGTCACTGAAATGTGCTACTAAGTCCCTGTTTGCTTTGGAGACAGATCACAGACAAAATAGCCCATACAGAGAGAGCGGATGCTTTTTCACATGGTACTTGGAGGGGCTTACTATACTGGGAAAGCCCCCTGCTTTGGAGCACAGGTCTTCCTGCTGAGCTGAACATATAGCACCTTCTAGTGTGCGTAATTACACATTGCATGCAGCTGCCTGGGTCGGTCTTGAGCAGTTCTGTGCTGTAGGTAGCTGGTACTTAGGATTCTGCTGTGGAGCTGAAAGTGCACAAAGCTGTGGAAAATGAAATTATAAATAGCAGTATTTAATAGGCAATAAAAAGCAACAGATTCCAATAAAAATAATGTTATTGCTGATATTATATGTAGTATAGTATTTCTTCATAGTAACAGGTTCATTGTGTACACTCCATTTGTGAAGTCCAGCACAGGGTGAGCATTTTGTGTTTAGTGGAGGGAGACATTTGAAATCGTATTTATCAGGGACATGTCAGAACATATTAACTCTCTGTGCTCTTTTGTTTGGCCTTAGGGTTTGTTGCAAAATTTGTGTCCCTCACTGCCCTGCTTTGGTGCTCCATATTACATTATCTGTGTGATTTTGAATATTGAATGGTAACCTAGACTGATCCTAGACCTAAAATGACTTTTTAATTAAGAAAAGCTATTGAATGTGTAATTTGGCACAGTTTGGGTCTAATCTGTCCCTGGCGCACTGCCCATTCACATTTAATTGTGAGCTGTTATAAGCTGAAGCAAGATTTCATTGCATTTATCACTGTTTGCTCATTTTGTAATAAAGTCCTGGTTTGTTGCAGGTCTATGGGTCAGAAGTGGTGCTGGATACATTAAAAAAGAGGGCACTCAGATGACATGGAGTTTTGTGGCTCCAAATTTAGGATACTGGCTTGCAGCATTTCCCTCAACCTCAGGTGAGACCAGCAGCAGTTACATGGTATATTATATTGCATGAAAAATAACAGCCATTTTATGTTTTTACATTTTCCTTGATCAGTAACCATTAAATGACACAGAATGACTTTAAAGATTCAATTAATTAAAAAATGCTGTTCAATATCTATATTCATCTTCTTATAACATTACTTTCCTAATTTTAATCTGCTTGGTTTAATTTTGGTTTACTTTTTTAATGCTTAAGAGATGGGTAAATAAAACAAAAATGCTTATTTTTGTGTTAAAGGAACAGGTCTGAACACCTCTGGTCTAAGGGACATCACTACCTATCACACTATTTTCCTGCTAGCGATTCTGGGTGCCATGGCCCTGCTAGTGCTTATTCTGCTGTGTTTGCTACTGTACTACTGCAGGTATCATTGCTCTGTGTGTGTTTGTTGTGTGCCTAAAAAAGTAATTAATAGCTTATCCTTGTAGGCTTGGCCTTAAGTTGAAAAACCCATGTCACAGCAAGACTTTTGTATAGGCATACACAAAAGTCTTGCCATGAGCTTAAGATCACTTCCATGAGCAAATTGAGCAAGACACTAAACTACATTTGTATTTGTCGTTATTTCAGTGAAACTGTAGTCAGTAGTTATGTTAACAAAAGTAATAAATGTTTTCTTTATATGTATATTTAGTATAATATCTAACAGATATTATTATAATATTTCAGGAGGCGGTGTCTAAAACCTCGGCAGCATCGCCGTAATATGTACCTCTCATCTACTCTGGAGAGCTCAAAGAGAGACCAGGGCACATCCACTTCCCACCTAAATCTCATCAGTGGTGGACACATGGAGACAGCGTCCTCGGCCGCCGACCATGATGGCATCAAATCTGACCTTTCCTCCAACCGTGATCTACACAGCTCTCGAGAGGACTTCTTCAGACATGGCCCCACCCAGAGACAGCACAACTCCAGGATAAACGCCGACACAAAGCGAGGAGAGAGCTTCCCATTGAAGACCACTCGCTCCTCAAACACAGGAACTCGAGACCCGCTCCTGCAGGATGACTATAGCAAAGGTTACAGCTCTGCTGAGGACTCTGACGAGCGCAGATATCATCACCATAATGCTAAAGACAACCAGGGCTATTCATCAGACCCACCGTCTCCACCTCCACTTTTGCCACCATTTACTGGCCACTATCAGGATCACAGTCGGGACAGCATGCCCCCAGGGTATTATGCACCGGCAGGGGATCACCTCAGTCGGCCCAGTTCCGTAAACACCCAGCCTGGCCAGCTGATCTTCTGTCATTCTATGGAGCAGATGAAGGAGAGCATGTACCACAGCATGGTGCCCACGCTGGTCATCCCTGCACATTATATGCATCTGTCCTCTGACCTGTCAGCTGTGGAGCAGGCAATGGAAAGGCAGCAACAGCTGCAGCATGATATGGAGGGCATCCAGGTTAGCATGACGCTGCCACGGCAACAGAGTCAACACCAAAAGCAACAACAACAGCAGCAGCAGGCCAGGCAAGAAAAGGAAGAGTCGTCGTCTAGCCAGCAAACAGAGGGACCTTCAGAGGAGAACTGGGGATCGGAACAGTCCACTGCCCCCGTCCGTATTCCTGTCCTTTTCAATGACTCCACCATTGCACAAATGAATGGAGAGCTGCAAGCGATGACAGAGAAGAAGCTGCTGGAGCTTGGAGTAAAGCCACACCCTCGTGCCTGGTTCGTTTCCCTTGACGGACGTTCAAACTCTCTTGTTAGACACTCCTACATTGAGCTAAGCAATGAAGCCTTGCGTGCACCTGTGGGCCCCAGCAATCTAGCCCAGGACCACTGTACTGAAGCACTCCCCATGAGTTCAAGGAAATCGACTCACCGGAAAGTAAAAGAGGAGGGCAGAGTGAAGGAGGGAGGTGAAAGAAAAGCTCATGGAAAGATTTATTCCAAGCTTCCCGTTATTGAAAGGCCAGACTCAAGTAGCGAGAGCCATTCAGCTGTGTACTCACCTGAGGAGAACTCCACAGCGCTACTGCTTGACGAGACCTCTGAATCCAGAGGAGGGACGTTCCCTCGTAAAGGCCACAGTCGGGATAACGGCACCCGTAGTAGTGCCAGCGAGGTCCACAGAGACTCTGTCACCAGTCCTGATGATGTCAATGAAGCCGACGACAAAGATGATGATGGAGAGAATAAGAAGAGCCCCTGGCAAAAGCGTGAAGAGAGGCCCCTCATGGTGTTCAACGTCAAGTAACACATGCTGTCCAGGACTGGTTATGGCACCATCTTGGCTATACATTTTGTTCTTATATATGCTTGCTAGTGATGAAGATGCAGAGCTGGAAAAGAGTCGGATGAAAAGCACAATAAGAGACATGGCACTTACCTGAGTGATAGGCCATAATTCCAACCATCAAGACTAGGTACCAAGAATTAGCGCTGAATGCCACGTGTAAAGAAGCATCTGAAGTCCTCACACCCTTTTAGATGTCCTTCAGATGGTTTAAACATCTGATGTAGTTCTGGCAGCAGTTCATGAGGCCAGAGGGAGCCATAACTTTGAATCTGCACTCTTCTCAAAGAGTTGTCTCGCTTTCCTTAAGTGACACCCATTTTTTTGTAAGAATGACCATGAGCCATTTTAAACTTGAGACTTTGGGAAGTAATCCATAAGCCTTAAAGAGCTTTTTCCTTTTCAAAAGAAATATAAATGAAAATGAATATTAATGTGATATAGGTGAAAAAGAGGGCTGTTGTAAGGATTGAAAGATTTTATCAATCTAGAATGACTTTTATTGTAGCGGTTTACACAAACGTTTAATTTGTTTATATTACTATGTAGAGCTGAACCATTAAGATGTGTGGAAATCGTATATATTTCAAAAGCAGGAGTGAAATGTTTGCTGAATAAATTAGTGCGTTTACTCCAACGTGACTTATCGAATCCTAGTGGTTGACACATAATGACACTGTATTTTGTACTATTGGTAAAAGTTCCCCTTTTGTACTTAACTAAAACCAGTGTTGCCATTTTTTAGATATGTTTTAAGGAGACTGTTTGGGTTAGGAAAACTGCTCTTAGATATGAATAAAAAGTTCTGCATATATACTGTACAGAACACATTTTGTACTCCGAATAAGCCTTCCCTGTTGGTTCAGTGCAGCAGTAGAAATTGTGTTTTGACTGACTTACCTTGGACACCTGTGAAAATGTTTTCGCACTAATTTTTGCTGTAGTGCATTGGAACGTTTGCCATAAATCAGAACCACTGCAATTATATTCTGTTAACTGTGGAAGTACAATTTTGAACCTTTTTCATTTATGGACTTTTTGTGTGTGACTGAAGATACAGACTGTGCTTGAAAAGGATGTGCATGGATGAATTTACACAAAAAATATTGTACCAAGTATTTTTTTAAAAACAAGTATTGCTTGATTAAGCACTCTTACTTAACTCTGTGAACCACTTATTTGTAAATAACACCCTAGTAAATTTACACTCTCACTTCAGTCTTATTGATTTTATTTCTAACTAAAAGAGACCTACCATGTAGCAACAGTAGTCTCTCGTCATTCCTCTTCAAAGTGTGTATGTAAATATATAGTTTTCTTTAATGATGTTCCTGTCATTACAGAAGTTATGCTGAGGAATTAATTATTATATTATATAATATTATATTATAACGGTTTAATATAAATATAAAAAAACATTATCGTATTATTTAGATTTGTCCATCACCACCTGTAAAGTTGAAATTGTTGGCATAACAGCTTTTGGCAAGTGAATTTGGAACAGTTTGCGGTGCATCCCTATCTTTATTTTTGGTTTTACTTACCATAAACGAAATAAATATTTTTATTTAAAGGGGTCATATGATGTTGCTAAAAAGAACATTATGTTGTGTATTTGGTGTAATGAAATGTGTTTATGCGGTTTAAGGTTAAAAAAAAACATTATTTCCCACATACTGTACATTATTGTTTCTCTTCTATGCCCCGCCTTTCTGAAATGCGTCGATTTTTACAAAGCTCATCAGTCTGAAAAAGCGAGGTGTGCTGTGATCGGCCAGCTATCCAGTGCGTTGTGATTGGCCGAACTTCCCACATTGTGACGTAGACATGTGGGGGTGTGTTAGAACTAGCCATTTTAGTTAGGCGTGGTTGACTCTTAACCTTTATAAAGAATATCTCTTTGGATTTGAGACTTTGCAACTTTACAGATCTTCTTTATGCACCAAGAGCTTGTAACACTCCAAAGAGAAAGGAGAAATTGAAATCGCATCATATGACCCCTTTAATATTGTGTCTACATATGACTAAGCATTTGGCCTCTGGGTGTGGGCTACGGGCAGTCACTAGGTGGCACAAGGTTACAGGGATTTGTCATTTTAAAATTCAATGTAATGGCCTTCGATGTGTTCCCAAAGTTTTAGAAATATTGCTGTTTACACTGTTGACGTTTACTAAAGTAATCTATGCCTATGCCAAATTAAAATTAACACAGTAACTACTCAGCGTCTGGCGGGCACGTGGTCGGCGGCGCGCCTAAGTATCCTCGAGAGTGCGCAAGCTTGACAGCATAATGCGCGCTCTCGTGTTCCCCCGGATGCGTGTTTACTCGGTCTCCTCTCTCCACCCTTGAAATGAGAGAGGTACGGAGTGGAAGGGACATCGTTTTACAAGAAAACCTCCACGAACAAGATCAAGACCGGTCGACAGACGAGGGCGAAGCGCGAAGAGTCAAGGTGTAGCGCGTGGATACATTGATTTGACACCAAGGTCAATTATCTTTTTATAAATAATTTAAAAAAAAACTTCAGACACGGAGAATTCACGAACCTCTGAGGATGGAGCAGGCATACGGGGCTGGCAAGGCTGGTGGTACCTTCGATCCAATTACGTTCTTTCAGCAACCGCAGGCTATTCTTCGCATAGTGTCATGGGTGAGAGTGATTCTACTAATTGCATAATTTAAGCGCGAGCCCGAGCGTCATGTGATGACGCGGTAACGGCTAGTAAAGCTTTGCCGCCTAAATGCACAATCTCTCGCGCTAATCTGCGCGTTCTCAATTTATTGCTTTGGTTTTTATTTATTCTCTTGTTAAACATGTACATGAAAATATGTATGCAATGTGCATCATATTTGTATTGTAAATATGAGACTAGAGATGATATAGACTGATTTTCTTAAAATTTAGTTTATAGATTATTATAATATTTTTAGAATTTTATGAATACTTCATTCTGGTTGGTCAATCTTGATATTCAGCTTACAAATATTGCTGTATAATGACTGTTGTCCATGACAACACTGTATAACTATAACAGACCACTTACCTTATGTTACCTAAATAGCTATACATGTTCTGTAGCTCATGTAAGATATTAATTCCAATGTAATATATTTATAACAGCTCAGACACCATTAATGGATATGGAGAATAAAGCATGTAGAGGTTTGGAAAGCAACAGCCAGGCTGTGATAGTAGCTTAAAGGGGCCATATGACGTTGCTAAAAAGAACATTATGTTGTGTATTTGGTGAAATGTGTTTATGCGGTTTAAAGTTAAAAGAACACATTATTTTCCACATAATGTACATTATTGTTGCTCCTCTCTGCCCCGCTTTTCTGAAACAGTCGATTTTTACAAAGCTTATTGTTTTGAAAAGCACAGTGTGCACTAATTGGCCAGCTATCCGGTGCATTGTGATTGGCGAAATACCTCAAGCGTGTGCCGGAAATGGAAACATGTTTGGAATGGAAACACATGGCAACACACTAAACAATACTTTTGGATTGAAAGCTCAATATTCATAAAGGAGCTGGCAATGTCTACTGCCCTGTTACCTTTACAGGGGAGGTTTCTGTCTGTTAACTAACTAAACAATGTTTAACACTTTGTTTCTTTGTTCATTTCCTCAATCTTTATTCAGTCAAGTTGCTCCTGATTTGTTTAAACATTTGGCTCTTGAATGAATGCGCATGCATGCACTATTTTCTGATAAAAAGGTTTTGTGGAGAGACACATGGTGAGGGGGTGGTGGGAGATTAGAAGAGGGTGGCTGATGTGGGGGGAAGGGTGGGCAGGTGTCTGAATCAGTGATTAAATCACAACTATGCAATAGGTGATCATTTGAGTATTTAAATTATTTACATGTCAGAATCGACACATAAGGATCTTGTCATATCAAATGAGCACTGACTCATTGCTCATTTATAAAAATGACATTCATAGGCAACAGAAATTATCAAAATGCTAAAAGACATTGAAATGTTTGTAAAACAATTCTCTGGCCATGCTCTACGAGGTTTAGAAAAGCCCCACTGAGCCCCATTCAAATCTTATATTTATTCATGTTTTAATCGTTTTACGTCCTTTATTTGAGTATTAGTTATTTTACTTAAACATTCAGTTTGCATATTTTTAGTTAATTGCCAAGGCAGCATTTCTTGTTTTCATTCTTTTTTTTTAAGTTTAGGTTTTTATGCAATATTTTTATTTTATATCAGCTTTAAATTAACAATTGGATTGAATTGGATATATTGGGAAAGTTTAGGCTTTTGGATAAACCTATTGGATATATTTTTGATCAGTGTAGACTATGGATGTTGTTAGTAGTGAAGCTGAGTTACTTTAGCCTAATTTTTCCAGTTTTTTGAGTGTCCTGAATTCAGCCAGTTTGAGGCGGGATTTCCTGTTTGTCCATCCAATGGAGGACAGAGAGAGTGTTCGGGAAAACTGCATGCAGTTATTGTACGGATGGGAATCTTTTGGAATCCCGTGATTTGATTCAAAACGACTCTTGGGGTGAAGATTTGATTTAAAATTGATTCTTGTTTTTTGTCAGGTAAGCTTCATTCTTAACGCTTCCCCCGTTGCAAGCCTTCCCTGTGTGTTCTCTATAAACTGTCAGGGTGCTGCACTGCTCTTGCAGTTGACTGCTACCTTCTCTGTTCCGACAAAATCATGTTATGAACAAAAACATTTAGAAAATCTATTTTTGAAATTTGTGAATCGATTTGAATCGGCATAAGATAGAATCGTCATTCATAAGTGAATCGATACTGAAATGCCACCTTTCACCTTTAAGAGGCAACCAACTGTTGATTTGCCTGCATGTTTAGTGTGTGTATGTGTGCAGTCTGCTTTGTGGAATCATTCAAATGATTCATACTCTGGCTGAGTGAGTGCTGCTTCTGAGTTGGCATGACAACTATCTGAGACCTCAGGCTGGATACTAACAGGCTCACTATGAGGAAAATGAAAATGGATAAACAGTAAAAGGCATTAATGGGATTGCCTCTAGAATATTTCTAGTTGAACCTGTGTCATTTGACAGTCTCTCTTTCCTCTTTCTATGAACTGCAACATGAGAGTTACGTGAACTCCTTAGTCATGATTCAGTTCTGGTAGATACTATGATGGATATAGTGTCTGATTCAGACTCGGAGTCTTTCCTCATTTCTTGTTTGTAAACAAGGTCTCGCTTTAAAATGTATGATCTCTTTCCCACAGGAACCCTCACTGACACATATTTCACAGATAGAGTTTGAAAACATGGGCGTTAAAAAACCTCTAGGCAAGAATCAGCAGTTCATTCATTTATTTTCCCAAGCTGCCACACTGTATTCATCCAGCATCTAACTACAGTCTGTTTCTCTGAAACACAGAATTACAGTACCACATCATTTTCCAGTTTGTCTTTTGGAATTACTCCTTTTTTTTTTTTAAGAATATGTATTATGGTGAAAACCCTGCCTGTTCTGTCCTTTACAATGTGCATGTGATGCTTTAAATATAGTCCGTTCTGGGACTAATGGCACTGAATTCTGCTGCAGGGTGACATACTCTCCATCTCTCTCCATATTTTTTCCTGCACAATCATTATGTCAAGAGGGAAAATAAAGTTTGCAGAGCCTCTTTATCCCTTGAACAATATTATTAGGGCCCGAGCACCGATGGTGTGAGGACCCTATTGGAATTGCTCCGTTTCTTATTATTAGGGCCCGAGCACCGATGGTGTGAGGACCCTATTGGAATTGCTCCGTTTCATCGCTGCTTGCAGCTTTAATTATAGTTTGTGATTCGTTTATTTCCTGGCAGGATGTTCCTTTGTCTCGTTGTGATATTCTGGCAATGTTTCGGTGTTTAATCATGCATTGTGTCTCATATCTAATCAGCATTTGCTATCTTGCACTCTTATTTTAGATTCAAAAGCCTAATAGGTAAAATAGATATAAATATAAACGTTCTAAAGGGGAAAAATGAATAATTTTAATTCATATGCACCAATATTATAATACATAGAAATAGATATAAATATAAAGTGTTTACCGACATTTAATTTTTTTTTTTACATTTTATTACATGAACACTCAACAGGGAGGCTAAAGTGAACATTTAGAGTGTTAATATAGAGAATCACTGAGTCTGGAATCAATTATGTCAGAATATATATGAGAATGTATATCAGCATATTTGCTTTTGTCGTTTTTATCATGTCAAAATATCTTTGACATGAAGTATGCTATTTACCAACGTACCAGAGCAGTTACAGTGCAGTTTAATTTAATTTTCCCGTTTATAGCACAGCAGATCTATTGCTCTACATATGACTGATGTTTATGAATATCCTAATGAATATCCTAATCTTGTTTCTCCGGTTATGGACACATGATTTCTGAATGCTGTGAAGCAATGGTCAGGTTGGCTGTGTGGGGGAGCACTTCAAATGTATAGGTGGTCTTCATCTGTAGTCTTATGACTCCGTCTTTCTCCCTCTCTCGTGATCTCTCTTTCCCCGCATAGTGAACACAAGGTCAGGGAGATTAAAAGCGAGGATTGGAGGGGGAGGGGAGAGAGAGAGGCAAAGCTCGGCAGGCATGTAACAGACTGAGAAAAAGAGAGAAAAATGACGAGGGGCACTATGTCCTTTTAGTGGTCAAAAATACATATTTTTAACAAAAACTTACACCATCCAGTCCATCAGTGAAGTATAATGGTTGCTCTTTTTCGTGCAATTACAATAAATGGATGCAAAATGAATGCAAATACACCATAAAAGAATCACAAAAATGGCCCATATGACCATTGAGGCCATCTGAAGCTTTTGTCTAAGAAACATACAAAAATTTAAGTCTATATTCAGTCAAGAATCGGATCAGCCCAAATTCATCAATGAATAATTCTGAACTGGACCAAATGATTCATTCAAAATATTGTTTTGTTCATAACAGAATTCCCATTTTTCTAACTTGTTTTAATTGATGTTAGAGCATCACTGATGAGCTGTAGATTATTTTTACTTTATAGTAGGTTTACTTTAACCTGTCATTATTGTCCTGCCCTCTATCTAACATTACACAAGTTGCAACTGTGCTTTGTGTAAAGAGCCCTATTGAATAGCTGGACAGCTCTATTCCACTGTATTTCTCTTCCTTTCAAGGTGTTGATTGATTTATTGGTGGGTGAGCCATAGTTGCTGGCTCTAAAATGGTACAAGCACAAACCAGCCCCAGCTGATATGTCTGGATGTTTGAAGGACCATAAATTACAGAGAAGACGAATGAAAGCCAATAAAATGACACACTGACCTTGTGGGATGTACTAAACTCTACAAAATGTGACTTTTATGTAATATTTAGGATAGGGTAGCACTTTATTAAGCCACTGTGGGAAATTGAGGCGTTACAGCATTAAACAAAAATCACATAATGGAATACAAAAATGGAGAGTAAAATATTTTTGTAATATTAATGTGCAACATGACAAGGTTTGTACAAAATAATGTACAGAATTAGCAGGTGAAGAGAAGAAATGTGTATGGTATATGATGGAATACATGTTGAATATAGAAAATGTGCAAGAATGGGTTTGTCAGTTTATGCTTTAAAGGTGCTGTATGTATGATTGACACCGAGTGGTTGAACTAGGTATTGCAGTCCAAATTCAATCATTTTCAAAGGAGAATAACTGACTGTAGCATTGTTTTTCAGATAAACAAATATGTTAACTTAGCATGTTTCTTAAATATCTGCAAACATATTATGGTATTTTTATGCTTTAGTAGAGTCAAAAACTTACATACAGCACCTTTAATTTAAAGAGACTAGAAAACCTGGTTGTCACAATATAAACAAGATAACAACTAGGACAAGGAACTGTTTTGTGCATTTTGTTACCAATAACATTTTACAGTTTTTTAAAGTTTTACAAATTTCCACGGTTAAAAAAAAGTGTTAAACATTCATGTTGCTCGTTTCACAGACACATGTGCCTAAAACACTCCAATCAGGTTGAAACAGGGAGCACGTAAAGCCTTGCACCTGATGATCACAAGATCCAGATCCCTCGTGCTGCCTGTTACAATGCTTGCTTTCATGCTCTCATTGGCCATAGGGCCATGTGATCCAGACAGCTAATTTAAAGGCAGGCAAAACACTTGACCCTACACTTGAATTCACAGACTCAAGAGAGAGAAATGTATTACAAAAAACTTGCATACATGTCTTTAGCAACACATTGTCATATGGACAATTAGTAAGCAATGATACTGCTTTATCATCTCTAACCTAACAATCATGTTTGCGTTTACAGTCTTATTCAAGAAAACAAAATGATATATGATATATGTTGAAGTCAGATGTTGATTAATTGTCATTCTTTCGTGAATCAGACTACATTGGCCACGCTGTGTTTTTGATTCACTAAAAAAAAACCAGGCTCATAAGAGTCATTTGTTCATGAATCAGACTACACTGGTCATGCTGTATATGTTTTTGATTCACTGTAAAGAAGCGGTTCATAAGAGTCATTTATTTGTGAATCGGACTACACTGCTCGTATATATTTTTGATTCAATAAAAAGAAGTGGTTTAATCAGTTCAGTCAGTTGTTCATGAATTGGACTACATTGGGTGTACTTTATGATTCTGATGAACTAAAAAAAAGACTCATTAGTGTATGAATCTGACTCCATTATTTGCATGATGTTCTTTTTGCATTCATCCAGTAAAAACAACTCATAGAAAGACATTTCTTGCCATTATTTTGAAGTTGTCTTTTTATTGCAGTTACAGTCAATACAGACCTACATTCACAATTCACAAATCTTTTTTTTTTTTTCTAAATTTTACTTCTAAAATGCAATGCAGGAAACACTGTTAAGTGCTTATTTTGGACGTAAATCCTATGGAATGGATTTAAACATGTTAAAATAAGATAAACAGAGCTGAAAGTCCTATATTATTATATTATACTATAGGGCTTGCTTATACCTTAAGTTAACCATAAGTCAGCGATGATGATATCTTGCTTATATGTGCTTAATAAGATTAAGATAAAGGTTTGAATGAGCCATTGAGCCTGTATCTTAGAGATTCAGTGTTTATTTGATTTGATGTTGCCAAACCCCTTAACAGAAGTTTTAATATAAAGCTGCTTCTCGGGATTAAATCATGGGCTTGTAGCTGGCAATTAGGGAACAACTATGGGACAGTTTGCTTGTAGCCAAGAGCATTTTAACTTAATTGCATGAGTGGAGTAATGAAGTGTCTCTCTCTCATTCTCACACATTCAGACATATTGACAGATGCACAAGCCAGCTGTTAAAAAACACCAGCCTTTGCCAAAAATTGCCTCCATTCTCTTGAGATTGACTATTCCTCTGGAGCCAAAAAGAGAACATGGGCTCATCTAAATCCAAAAAGCCACTTATTATTATTATGGAAGTGTCAAATCTACCCTAGCTTCCCTGTAAGAAAACAAACCCAGTAACAACAATCAACAAAGTGAGATTAAAAACAGACATACACATGCTCAATGCTTTCTGTGATGATAGAATGCATCTGCAAACAATATTTTGGCTGCAAAAAAACAATTTAATTTGATGGCAGAAAATGCTTGTTTGTTTACTAGGAATGCTGAAATCAGCACTACAGTGGACATACATAACATTTTATCAATTTTAATTGGCTTTAAAGGGCTTTTGACATGATGCTTAACTCTGGGTTAATGTGTCTTTTTAACGCTGGACTAATGATGCGGTCATATATACCGTTGTTCAGAAAATTTTCAATAGGCAAAATCCAGGCATTGCTATGCTAAAGGTAAACAGTGTAAAAACTATCTGCCCCAAAGTTATTTTATTAAATATTTTTAAAATTATTATTAAATTACTGATTCTTTTAGTATAACAACTCAGAAAACAAGGCAAAAATAAAGTTCTGTTTGTAGACATCTAGTTTACTTACCTCTAAGTGTCTCAAACAAAACACTCACTGTATTTCAAAGATTTGATGCTGCTAAATTGAACCTTTTGCAAATCCAGTGATTAGTTCTTCCTCAAAAGCACTTGTATTAACCTGGTACCTTGCATTTCACCTCTTCTCCAACCTGTGCACTAATCTAGCTTACACTTAAAATTGGTATTGTGTACTATGGATACTTTTGACTTCTTATGATTAATTGCTTGTTATGTTCATAATTTCCAAGTCGCTTTGGATAAAAGTGTCTTGTCAATGCATAATTGTTAACACGTACAGTAAGAAATCCCAAAACCTGACTACCTAAGACTAATGACTAACTCAGGGTAAAGTATGAACAAAATAACCCATGGTTATAAATAAAAGTGTGGTAAGTCCATATATCACCTTTAGACAAATTCTTATGTTTTAATTTCACCTTCTCCCTTCATGTTCTTCTTCTTTTTATTCCCCTTCCCAGATCTTTTCCATTGTGATCTTTGGATGCATTGCTAATGAGGGCTATGTGAACCGTCCGGACGAGGTGGAGGAGTATTGCATCTTTAACCGTAACCAGAATGCCTGTAACTATGCCGTGGGTATGGGAGCCGTGGCCTTCCTCTGCTGTGTCGCTTTTATGGCACTGGATGTCTACTTTCCTCAGATAAGCAGCATCAAAGACCGCAAGAAGGCTGTGTTAGCTGATATTGGCATTTCAGGTAAACTGCTGATAGAATGCAGGTATTACATCAATATTTTATATCACTAAGATGATACATTTATTGCAAGCCTCCTGCTGAATCTGCCTCACTCTTTCTACAAACCACACACTATGTCTTATTTATTTGAACATCTATGAATGATTTTATATGGCTCTAAGAAGGTGATGTTTCCCATATACAATTGGTTTTAAGGTCTTCTTGACTCAAAAGCACTCCTAAAGTCTGATCTAGATCTACTTCCTCTACCACAGCATTACTTTAAGCTACACTGCCCTCTGTTGGTAAAATGTAACTTCTGCTAGACTTACTACAGTGCTATGCTTAATTGAATAATCTATGCCTGTAAATATAAATGGACTGTTTTAATCAGAGCACTGTTAGATTGTGCTATCATTCTATTTTTGATTTATTTGTTTTCAAAGGCCTTTATTGTGCTGTTTTATTGACCTGAAATTCTGCACCTTTCCCATTTTGCTCCCAGCCTTCTGGTCTTTCGTGTGGTTTGTGGGATTCTGCTTCCTGGCCAATCAGTGGCAGGTGGCTAAACCAGAAGATAACCCCCTCAAAGAGGGTGGTGACGCAGCCAGAGCGGCCATCACCTTCGCCTTCTTCTCCATATTTACTTGGGTCTGTACTGACTTAATTATATATAATTCTTCTGTAATTTTTCTTCCAAAGTAAATGTTTGCTACAAAATCTAATTGATTTGAATCATATTTGATTTGCGAGATTCAATGTCTACAGTACATTTTCTTCCCAGTCAGAAATGTAATTTTATTATATAGATGATGGCTGGGTCCCTTCCTCTTCCCAAGGCCTTTTATTACACCAGATTGCATTGGTGATGAACCAGTAGTATTTGTATTACTTATTTGCTTAAATAGAATTTATTAATATTTTAAATTAGCTTTTTTATATTTTGAGTTTTCATTTAAAGGTCCCCTGAAATGCTTAGAAACACGCAGCGTTACTCTGTGTTGACGTCATTTTAACTGAAACAGGAAGACACGGCGGGACATATCAAGCAGCCCCACCCCTTTTTAAAATAGCCAGTAGCGTTCGTTTATATCACAGCTTGGGCCAGAGCCATTCAGAGCTGTTGAGCTCCGTAAAGCCGCATTTGACAGGGTATGCCAGCCACAATCTCATCCATATTGCTATAAAATATAGCATTCTGTGTAGAATTCAAATAGCTCCGATACATTTTGTGGTCTGCGCCGACCCGCTCCGTGCTATCGTGTCTCTGGACCGGAGCAGAGTGTGTGTGCGCTGCGGTGGTTAGCGTGACACAGCACGAAACCAGACTTCTTTTTTTCCTCAATGGAAAGCATATTTACACTGTTGGAATCGTTCCCTGTCCCCTATATAGTGCACTACGTGCCATTCACTGTACAGAAAATACTAATTCTGAGGACAAGTGACCGATTTCAGCCGCGGCTTCAGCGTCTATTTTATAGTGTAGGGGCGGCCGCTTCGGATTCTAGAGAGCATTTGATTGGACAGAAAGTTTGATGAGAAGCATAAGTATGATTTGACGTGGCGGAAGTGACGAACTGCAAGCTTTCAATGCTTGTATCTTCTAAATGCGAATTTTGTCACTGTTTTGGAGCACACTGCCTTATAGACAGTGTTGGGAGTAACGCATTACAAAAGTAATAATATTACAGTAGTATATTACT
>NW_015662093.1:69006-85183 GCF_001515625.1 Sinocyclocheilus rhinocerous
TTTAACTGAAACAGGAAGACAGGGCGGGACATATCAAGCAGCCCCGCCCCTTTTTAAAATAGCCAGTAGCGTTCGTTTATATCACAGCTTGGGCCAGAGCCATTCAGAGCTGTTGAGCTCCGTAAAGCCGCATTTAGGGTATGCCAGCCACAATCTCATCCATATTGCTATAATGTATAGTATTCTGTGTAGAATTCAAATAGCTCCGATACATTTTGTGGTCTGCGCCGACCCGCTCCGTGCTATCGTGTCTCTGGACCGGAGCAGAGTGTGTGTGCGGTGCGGTGGTTAGCGTGAAACCAGACTTATTTTTTTCCTCAGTGGATATCGTTCCCTGTATGTGACGTTGAGCTGTTTTGGCGGAAGTGACGAACTGCAAGCTTTGAATGCTTAAATCTTCTAAATGCGAATTGTGTCACTGTTTTGGAGCACACTGCCTTATAGATAACCTTAAGACTAACATATTGATACTAACACCCAAAAAACTTTAATTTAGATTTCATGGGGACTTTAATTATAGTTTCTAACATTTTTTTTTTGTACTTAAACTTGTTTTAGTTAGTTGCCAAGGTAATATTTCTAATCTTCATTTAAGTATTTTAAGTTTTTCATCTAATAATTACATTTTATTAAGATTACTTGCATGTCATGCTTTCTTCTCAATAATAGACCTGTGAACATCAACCACTCTACATGGCCTGTGCATCTGATCCACATGGCTTCATTCACTAATCTTCTTTCTGTACTTTGCTCTCTAGCTTCTTTTCCAGAGAATTTACTTATTTAGCCCAGTAATCTTTGCTTCTCTGTTTGCAGATTTCCTTCTAACCTCTAATTCCTCAAAGCACTTCTCTTTCAGAAACCACCCAGCTGCATTGATAAGATTAACCCAGTGTTGTTGAAATGTTTTCCCCATCATTCTTTCTGTTGATCGTTGGCTCTGGTCAATCTGTTTTTCTTTAGGGTGTTCTTACGCTGCTGGCCCTGGAGCGTCTAAAGAAAGTCTCCTTTGAAGAGGAATATGACAAACTGTTCACCCCTCATACGCCACCTCCATTTGTCTAACATTTACCCCACACATACTTATTTGTTTACTATGCCATAGACATCAACTACAGAATCACCCCTTAAAAAATCTTACAATCATGGGTACTAATGAAGATGTGATGTTTTTTGATATGATATATGTTTTTTTGTTTGTTTTTTGTTTTTTTATTACAGTGCCATATCAAGCCCCGAACTTCCTTGTGCGAACTGGGAAGAGTTTTAAATAACATATTACATATATCTTGGAATAATGAAATTATGACAACATGATCTACAGTAAGATGATCTGATTTTCACCTTTCAGTCTATTCCAGCGTTTATCATACAAGTAAAGATCGGGGTTAAAGGTACACTACTTTTCAAAAATGTGGGTTCAGTAAGATTTTTTGAAAGAAATTAATACTTTTTTCAGCAAGGAGGCATTGAATTACCCAAACATGGAAGTGAATTCATTTATAATGTTAGGAAATATTTCTATTACAAATAAATGCTGTCAATTTGAACTTTCTATACATCAATGAATGCTGAATAAAATGTATCACAGCTTTCACAAAAATATTAAGCAGCACAACTGTTTTCAACATAGATAATAATAAGAAATATTTCTTGATCAGCAAATTAGCATCAGCATATTAGACTGCTTTCTAAAAGATCACGTGACACTGAAGACTGGAGTAATGATGCTGAAAATCCAGCTTTGCATCACAGGAATAGATTACATTTAAAAATATATACAAGATAGAAAACAGTTATTTTAAATTGTAATAATATTTCACAATATTACTGTTTTACTATATTTTTGATCAAATAAATGCAGCCTTGGCGAGCATAAGAGACTTCCTTCAAAAACATTAACAAATCTTCCCAACCCCAAACTTTTGAACGGTAGTTTGTGTGCCAGAAAATCAATGCTTTTCCTGACTAAATGATTGTTTTTAAAATTGCAGTTACAGTTTTAATTGACTAGGGGGCACCAGTTGCACATGTAACGTTCAGCTGAGCTCTTTACAGAATTGTTTTGTAACATTCTTCAAGATTGTCTACAGGATTTGTGGCCTGATACATTGACCGACTTGCGTTACATGCTCATTCACCTCTATTGTTGTCATGGCATTTCATGATCTTATTTTAAACAATTTGTTTACAGTTGAGCTGCTCTTGTTGCTTAACATTTTTAATGAATATTTATCCTGTGATAGATCTTATAATGTATACTGGCAGATGTTGTTTGATTAAATTGTCTTAAGTTTGACTCAAGTTCTGGTTTTATGTTTTGTTTTGGATTTAGGTTTATAAGTCTTTGTTTAAATAGTTTGGTTTAAAAGTTTAAAGCTTCAAATGTATTCAGGACTCCGTTAAGCTTAAAGCTGACTAACCATCTAAATCTTTTATCTTAATCAAACTAATGCTTTTCTCTGTTTTTTTTTCTCCCTCTCTGTCCCGTCCTGTCTTTCTCATCAACTCCTTTCATTTAATTCTTACCTGATTTCCTTAACTGATACCATTTTATGCACTATTCGCCATCAAAACTGAAATTTCCTCCTCTCCTGTTGCCATAATCCTTTAATATTGATTGCAATTCCCCCTGATCCCACCCTCTAAACCTCCTCCTGGCATCTTCATTTTCCTAAAGGCTGGTCAAGCTTTTTTCGCATTCCAGAGGTACAAGTTAGGCGCGAGTTCATCTCTCTTCTCTCAGGACTATACTGATCCCAGCCAAGATCCCGCAGGAGCGCCTGCTGCAGCCACAGAGTACACTGGATACAACGCTGACATGGAGGCTAATTATGACGGCTCTGGTGGATACCAGAACCAAGACAACTAAGGTCAAGTATAAGGATGTACACAACAGCCTTAACCAGCTAGGCTGACTGGGTTACATGGGGAAAACAAAAAAATTGAGGTGAAAAGGACAAACAGGAACTTATTTTGGGTACTTGGGGTAAAATATGGGGATCAAAGCAGGCTGACAGGAATTCAGGGGGTTGTTTGGTGCTATAGGAACCCCTTGTTGATTTAACTTTTGGTGACGATACATGAATAATGAGCGTTTCATTAAGTCTATAATAAAATATATTTTGCAGAGACTGTGGCACAAGATCTCTAGAAAGTTTTTTTTTTTTTTTTGCCTTCAGTTTTGGGCTTATGGGTTTGGGAATGATCAAACTGATTGGTCTACAGTGGATGGTGTCCGTTATAAAATATAAGACTTCACTGATTGGTTTAGTACACTTGATCAAGATTTGTGAAAAGAAATCTAAACTAAACTGATGGAACTTTGTCCCTGAAATAGTCATAGAAACTAACTAGCTTAATATTGGCCACACATGTGACAAAACCTGACCAAACTAAATGCTACTAAAGACCACAGTGTCTATGTTGATAAAGTGTAGGTGCTACAGGTGGAAGATTTCGTTAACCCTTAACCTAGAACAGATACTGCATTGATAGCTCTCTGCTGCCATTTTGTCAATGTCCAAGGATCTTAAAAGATCATTTTTAACAATATCAGGTCTGGGATTAAATCAGTCTCTGCATTGTTGGCATAGAACGTACCAAGAGAGAAACTGAATGGTAATACAGAGAATGAAAAAATATTGAAAATACTTAAAGTGGATTTTTGTTGTTGTTGTTTTTTTTTTGTGCAGCTATGATTACGTGCAGCTATGAATAAGTTATTTAAGGTTTAAGGTCTGTTTCTTTACAGAAAGGCAACATTCCATATATACAGTGGCCCCAAACAGTATTTGGACACTTAAGCAAAGCTTAAATAGCATACAGGGCTCTCAAGCCTCACGCATTCACTGCAAGACACTCATTTCAACCAGTTCACACGCCACACCTTGTATTTCTCATGCTGTAAGAAGTAAGGGATAACATGTCCCGCTATATACAATTAATTAACAATTAAAGTTCATGGCAGTCTCGAGTTATACAGAGTTAAATGACACCTACCAGCCAATCAGAAATTGTATCAAAAAAGTATTTTGTTATTTCCGCCTAAATTACATGATCCTGCTGCAAGCATGTTCGTTACTAGGCAACATGGATACGCACACACTCTGAGTGTAAGTTGCAAGGTCAAGATCCAGTGAATGCTATAGGCCTACGTAGCCCCTTGTTTTGTTTTTTTTTTAGCATTTTGATTTTACAATTCCTGGACGAAATCACTTGCCTGTGATCAAAGATAATTGGTAAATCTGATAAAAGATAGTCAAATTCATCCAAATAAAATAAATTGTTTTATATATTTCAAAAATACAAATGTATCAAAAATAAAAAGAAATTTGGCCTCAAACGAGCCAACTGAACTGCAGTGCTCAATGTACATACTGTACACATACAGTAGGATTGCGGAACTTGTCCTGAGCATATGTCAAGCTGTGGTGTGTGTGTGCGTGTGTGTTTGTGAGAGAGAGAGAGTACATATTTAATCTAATGAATGTTCTTTCTTTCTGTTGTAAGTGTTTGTTGCACATTTTAATGCCTTGATGACAGGGGTAGGGGGCTCCCACTTAAAGCACTGTGGCTTCCCCAATCAAATGCATATGCAGAGAGAGTGTTCTCCATGACGGGTTTGAACAAAACTAAAACTAGTAGCAGTTTGGCTCTGGACAGGACGCTATCATCCATCATGAAGGCGAAAATGGCTGGCCTTGACCCTTGCCCCTACCCCTGTCATCAAGGCATCAAAATGTGCAATAAACACAACACAAAACACCATTCATAAGCTGAAATGTGTACTCTCTCTCTCACACACACACACACGCACACACACACAGCTTGACATGCATGCTCAGGACAAGTTCTGCAATCCTACTGTATGTGTACAGTATGTACATTGAGCACTGCTGTTCAGTTGGATTGTTTGGAGCCAAATTTCTTTATATTTTTGAAACATTTGTATTTTTGAAATATATAAAACAATTTATTTTATTTGGATGAATTTGTCTGTCTTTTATCAGATTTACCAATTGTTATCATTTCTATTTGTTCTGGTCAATTAAGAACAATAGGTAAAATTGAACTGCTAGCAAAAACTAGGAGAGAATTGGGTGGGACCGAGGGGCTGCTGCTGCAAACATTTGAGTGGCTCCTCCCCTAACAGATGTAACGGGGGGGTCTGCTGGCAATAGTGCAGCAAAAGCACAGCCGAACACACAGGAACCACTTTCAAACCAGTAAGTTTTCTGGTTGTCAACAGACAAATTCGCGTGACAAACTTGAACCCGATGCAAAACCTACGGGAGAAATTTATCGCGTGAATCTCCAGATCGCGTGGATTCCTTTTAAAATGACTCAATTTAGCCCATGAAAAATCTCAGAACAGCAGCGAATATTACCAAAGTCCCTTTAAGACAAGTAATTTCACTCGGCGGCCATCTTTGAAACGCCTCTGCATGCAAGTACAACTTCTATCTCTTTGAATGGGGAAACATCAAGTTCTCCAAAACTGTTCACCAAGCTTACGATTAGATTTCATGTTTGAAATCACCAATGAAATCTGACAACTGTCTATTAAATGTTGTTGTTGTTTTTGCTCAAATAGTGTTAAAAAAAAAGCGTATTTTTCAGGCTTGACCAGCCAGTGTGCATGCGCAGTCCTAAGCGCACGTCTCAGAACGCTGACTGTTTCTATAGCAACCGGAACTTCTAACGGCAGCTGCAATGACAGATGACTTTACCGATTATCGCTTGGCTCTTTTACACAGAAGGCGGAGCTTCCTTCGATGGAGCGGTCATATTGAGCATTGCATTTTTCTCCATTCAAAACTATATGAGTGACACATCTTGGGTATTCTATAGTCTTTGATGTTACCACACCTTTAAATGACAAACACCTGTAGTTACTCTACTAGGACACCTGTGTGAACTTGAGGAGAAACGACTTAAGCTAAAATCACCTCTGAGTCAGTTCATGCATTTTAAAGTGTGACTTAAGAGTCCACATATGATTTAGGGCCACTGTGCATGTCATTTTCATGATGGTAACGTTTACATTTTTATGACAGTGATCTAGACATAATGACCTTAACATTGTCTTTTAATCACGAATGTAAACACAATGTGGTGCAACATTAAAATTCACAGGACTTTGAAGAGCGTTTTTGAGAGGGAAAATGGCCAGGCTAACTCAGCTGCATACTAATACTTTATGCTTCACTAAAAATGTGAACAAAAATGAGGCAGAGCCCCTGAGCATTAAAATTAGCACATTGTCTAAATATGGCAAATTAGTACTAATGACTAACAAGACAAATCCAGCCAATACCACACAATTATGCTCGGAAGAACAGACTAATAGACTTCATTTCAATGCTAATTTGCCAAATCTTCAAGGCAAATTGGTCATGACATTATAATGGTCTGTCACTTGTGGAAATATTATTCATAATTATGTATGCTAATGGGTTCCTTTGTAGCACACCTAGTATTGTTCTCAGGAAATCTTTTTTTTATCATTTCAATTATTTTTTTGGGATCATAGTTACTGTAATAAATCTTGCTCTAGAGCAGCAGCATTGTGCATTACATTTTAATTTAATTTTAAATTAAGTTATGACAAAATTTTCATAATTATGTACCTGAATATATAAAACTAGCATATTGTTATTTAATGACAAAGAAGTAATATAATCAAGTACACAAAATATCTTTATAAATTTATTACCAAAATTACTGTCAAAAATAATAATATTAATTGTGTATTTTGCATTTAGAGGTGTTGCAGAATAACATGCATCCTTTCTCTGTTTAGGAAGTGACATTGTTTTCTGAATCCAGAAACTTTTATTCTCTTATTTTATTTCTTGTTGAAACTCCTAAAAAAGGAAAGCTACAATACAATCAACATGTTATATAGGTGATGTATCAGATGTGTTCTTCTATAATGTGCATGTGCAGTTATGGAGCTGGGATACAAAATATTGTAAATTTCTTTGATGTGGCGACTGTCCATTAACTGAATCACTAGGTTAAAATGGCTCAGTGTATTTTGTCCTGTCTTGAATGTTGCTTGTCTGGTAAGATGTCTGATATAGCTGACAATAAAAGATATTGACTGATGGACATAGTTGCCTATTCTTGTTTCTTGTTTGTAAATAACAATAATAATAATAATAATATAGGCCTATATTTGTTTATTAATAGTATATTATTATAAAAAAAAAAATATTTATTAATATACAAACTATATGCTTTTAGGATGTTTAGAGAGAAAAAAATAGAATAATAAACATAAATTATTGCAATTTATGAATTAAAATTTTGATTCTGTGAACATTTTTATAGGGTAGTATGCTGTGTCCCTGAAAAGTATTTACACTACTTTTCAGTGACACTGTATGCTACCTTATAAAAATGTCTAATTGTGTACTACTGTATACTACCTTATAAAAATTCAAATTTTTTCTTTTTATTTATTTTTTTCTTGAACCATGCTTAAAATGCACTGTGTTTTAAAATAAATGTAACTTCGATCATTTCTAATGTAATGCAATGACATTTATTTATATTTAAGTCTTGCTTAAACATCCAAATACATTTTGTGGCTACTGTATGAATATGCATGGAAGGAAACAAATTTAGCGTGCATGTCATAATCTACAGGAGCAGCTTCATTACTGGAGTGATGTGACATTTCCTGGTTCTCATGCTTGTGTAACTCTACATGACACTACATTTTCATACCATAGTGTGCTGAGTGGCCACATTGCAGAAGAGGGATGGCACAAGAATGAGATCAGTTCCTGTAATCGCTCAGTGCGTCACTGAGAGAGCAGTCAGTGACAGACAGGGGACAGAATGTATGTGTAACATGAGAATATGACTGTCCATAACCTCTGTCCACACAGCACTATATTCAACTGATGAGTGAATACAGCACCAGCGCTCACTTGGTTTGTCACTGACCACATGCTATGACCATGCTTTTCCGTATTAACTATATTTTATAATGGTTGTTTCAGAAAAAAACTATAAAAAGTTACTTATTGAAATATTTTAAGTTCAGTAACCAGTGTTAGTTTTCTGCATCTTTCCAACTACATATGTTTAATCTCCAGCAATAAATAAATAAATAAACAAATTTAAAAACAGCAGTGTAGTAGTCTTTTTTTATGCAATAATTCATTTAAACAATGTTTTTGAAAGAGATTATGTGTGTAAAAGAAGATTACCAGTACAGAACAGTTGCCACATGTTTATAATCTGTCTGGTTCCAGATCTGAACACTGTTTAGTTTCCATTGAAAGACTTTTGATGTCTGTTAATAGGCCCATAGAGGAATAAATGTCATGATGATACAATGTGATCAAGCATTTGAGCTTCAGCAACAGAATCCATTTAGATAATAACTAGAAAGGAAAGATTTTAAGACAAATCTTATTATAGACCTTACATTACAAGTGGATAGATAGATAGATAGATAGATGGATAGTTAGTTAGTTGCTGGGGATTTCTTGTGTCTTATATACATGTCCCAGTGCTGTGCTACAGTGTGTGTGTGTGTGTGTGTGTGTGAGTGTCAAGTGTCATTGTAGACAAAGTATGGAGTGATTCCATCAGACAGAAATAGCAGCAGAGCTGTATAAAAGTCTGACACACTCTGGCAGACAGACATCCAGACAGAGCAAGAGACAGACAGACAGACGAGTCCTCCCTCAAACTCAACCAGGAAAAGAAAAGAGAAAAAAAAGAAAACTACAAATCTTCAAAACAGTATTGACCAAAGGATCTTAGTAAGATCATTGACTGTCATTTAAGTTTTTAAGCCGCTCACAAACAGAAGTTAAAGATGCAGATGTGCACAGTCCTGGAGAAGAAAGGAGGATGTGTGGTTAGAGCTGAGCTCAGCTGCAGTGTGAAGGAGGAAAATCCAACTAAGAAAGAGAGTTACACCGCTAACTGGCGCAGCATCAATATGAAGACTCGACCGGAGGATCGGTGAGTGCATAGACATTCACATACATCACATACAGCTAGATGGAAGCTAGATTTTTATGTATGTATTTAGGTATTTATTTCATTATTCATTCATTCATTCATTTAGAATTTATTGAATGTCAAGGATCTCTCTTAAAGCATTCAGCATCTGCAAATAGCTTTAATTATGATTTAAATCATTAATTTTGTGTTGATTTTATATAGTCAAGTTTACCTGAGCAGCAAAACTGCAAAAAACAATATGTTTTCAGATGACATATCTTGAATTACATTTGGCAAATATTTTTCTTGTTTAAAGCATAAATTCAGAAAATATTGTTATAAATTTATCAAAAAAAATAATAATAATAATTTTGCCAGTGAAGTAAGAAAATAAATAAACTTAAATCAAGAAATGTATTCAGAAAACATGTCTTAATATCTTTATATCTTATGAAATTCAATTAATCTGGCTTTAATCATCTGTAGATATTTTTACTTACAAAATGCTTAACAAATAATAATATTATTGTTAATATTTATTATTGTAATAATTAATAATATTATTGAGTTTTTGCAGTGCAGCTTGCATAAAATAATTTTAAACACACAATCAAATGTCAAAACTTTCATTCAGAATTCTCAATTTTTCTCTGTGCAGCCAATCGATGCTGATGTCAGACGACTCTCACCGTGAGTCCCTGTCCCGTTATTGGCAGGCGCGTCCTCTCAATCAGGCCTGCCCATCAGGTGTTGTCAGAGTGGGCACTGTGGACACAGGTGTAAGGGAGCACCAGCTCTTACCCTACAGGAACACCCTGCCCCTGCCCATCTTCAAGCCTGCTGAGCTGGGTGTCCGCCTGGGCCGCGGAGCCCCACACACCCTGGAAGATCTCCCTCCCGCCCGGGTTCTCGACGTAGCCTGTCCAGACAAGAGACCATTGGAACAGATCACCAGGGACCTGCCACCTGTCAAACCCATGCGAATGGAGTTTGCCAAGGCACCCAGAGCCCTGGGCCGATCCATGTCTCAGGAGGCCCAGAGAGGCTGAAAAGCAGAAAGACAAATATGAGTCAAAGACTGTATGGACTATTTTAAATAATGAGACAAAAGGTAGAATGAAACAGAGGGTGTGAGCAAGTAGAAACAGGTTTTTAGGGATAGTGAAACAGCATTGAAACCTCAAATGATGAAATGATGTTCATGATGGGAAAAAGAAATCTGATGATCCTGATAATGATCTTGGCAACAAGGATAATGCTATGTATAGTGAATTTGAGTTGTAAATAGTTTTTGCTTTTTTGTATTGAGCATGTTTAAAATGCAGCAGATTTTGTTTGTTTGCCATTAATTGAATGTGCATAGGTTCGTTTTTTGAGCTCTTGTTAATGTTTTTAACATGCCATCAAGGCTGGTCATGCAAAATAATTGTTTAGTAAAAGAGAAAAATATATATTTTTGTTAAAACATTTAACAAATAAGAATTGCACTATTTATTGACAGCTGGTATTTGTTGTTGGATTTATTGATAGTTGATATTTGCTATTTACCTTAATCACTTCAATAAAGTTTTATTAGTATAAAGTTTTGTTTTATTTTGTATTTGTATTATTATTATTAACGAGAAAGAAAGAAAGAAAGAAATACTCTGGGAGAAACAGGTGCTATTTTTCCTGAAACTGAATGGCAACATTCATCAGGAAAGGAGATCCTTCTTTTCCACAGCAACCATCGATTTATTAGCACGGCTATACTTTCTTCTTTAAAGGTGCACTACGGAGCTTCTGTCGCCATCTGTGGCCAAAACATAAAATTGCATGTGACTTGTGGAGATGGCTTATTTTTCCTAAACAGGTTCTTCTGATTGCCTGCACAAGGCTAAAACAAATAGGCTACTAACCTTAAGTATAGAGTTAGTAGCATTTTGATGGATATTGTTTGTCACGATCGAATCCATCCATGACATTTCTGAATTCTGAACTTAATTCATCAAGTCCGAAATTTTCTTGACAGATGATTGCGTGATTAATTTGACCAATGAAATAGTCCGCCAGGTGGGGTTTGCCATAGATATGTATACGCAGATGCCTCATTAGCGACTGTTTCTATGGGCCGCTATACATAAACTGTCCGCCATATTGGAAGGGTCAACTTGACGTCATTTACTATAATAATCAATGAATATTCGAAGATGCCACAATCCTTATATCTATGGTTCCACCCCTCTTGCATTCTCACCTGTGAAAGGTTATCCCGTTTCTATAGGAATTTAAATCTCGGCGGTTTTTACAACCATCGGCTGTGCAGGATTGTGGCATCTTCAAATATTCATTGATTATTATGGTGAATGACGTCAAGTTGACCGTTGCAAGATGGCAGACGTGTCTACATGCTTGGAGCTGTCGAATGAGGCATCTACCTATAGATATCAATGGGGTTTGCGCTGGACCTTTTTCACATTTCCGGGTTTCTCAGCAGCAGAAGTCGTCAGCTAGGTAAACTTCTGTAGCAGTGAATGAGAGACAACCACAAATATATTTTTTGCATTCCCATTTGCACAAATAGCAAAAGAAAAACTAATACTGATAGTGTTTACATGATTTTCAAAAAAAGTAAAAAAATAAATAAATAAAAAAATAGAGACTGATAACAGCAGTCACTTTGGAGTATTTACGATGCTGATGACCGTTGAAACGCGCCATCACAGTCTTGTGAAAAGGGTCTTAAGGTTTGAGGTAGGCCTACCCAGGGTCGCCGTAACGGGGAGGGGGGGAGGTTAGGACGATTCCAAGGGCCCAATGAGGGCCTCAGCTGTTCAGGGGGCCCAGAAACCATAGCGGCACCCCTGGGCCTACTACACGATCACCATATGAAATCCAATTTGACCAAGACCCACTGACAGAAACAAGAAAGTCACTCAAAGGCAAATATCCAAAAAATATGTCATCTGAACAAGTAAGTAACATAATCTGTCGTCATCGTATCCAGAACTTCTTTTCTCTGTTTACAGACATGAAGTAAACACGAAAGGACGCATGACATAAAAGAGAATCTCCTGCCAAATCCAACCCGATTATCAAAGTGTAAATCAGCCTTCTGAGCTTTTTACTTGTCAAACTTTTTAAATGCCCCTGACTACAAGAATATTTTTGTCCGTTTACACTTACAGATCATGAAAGCATACAAACAAGGACTGTGCGTATGTTCTGTATTATCATTATTGGTTCTCACAGGTGTGGGATGGGAAATGAAAAGAGGGATGGAATGGAATGTGAAGAGGCAGTCAGGCTGTGATCTGAACGGACAGTGCTTTGGCATCTCTACCACTCTAAGTTTGTTCTTTATAGCAACACTTAAAAGTCTTCAGCTTCAGTTTATGGGTGTTCCAACATTATCGGTCTGGATGTTTTTGTTTTTTTACAGTGGTATATTTTGACAGAAAATGCACTGATTTCACTATTTTATTGTAACAAATCCTGGCCATTTTTACAGTGTTAAAAGGTACAGTATTGTCTAAATAATTGAGTTCTGAAATAAACAATATGAGAGCTGGGATTTTTTGAAGAAAAACAAATCTAGTCTATAAGAAATCATATTAGAATCGTTGGTTAGTAGAACAGAGTGCTTCAGAAAGAACAGAAGGGTGAAGCTGTGCTGTGACTCTGGTACATGCTGTCTGCTTCGGGGTTCAGTGACTTTGTGCCAAAAATGTCATCATCAAGAGGACACACTGTCTTGTTCGAATGCATCAATATCTCTGTTTCCCTCTATCTCTCACTTTATTTCTCTTACTGATTTCTCTGCCTCGCACAAATTAAAATCGATCCTTTTATTCCAGTCGTAATCATGGTAATTTTTCTCAGTATGTGCTTGTGTCACACTGAAGGCTGTTAGATATGTATAGCTAAACAAACAGGGCAAAAGGGTGAGAGACTAACAGGACGAGAGGGAGGAGAGGTGCTGGTGGTGGTAACGGGGGGGCTTCTGCACCCCTCCACTGATCCTTTAATCCTGCATGTTCTCGTTATTTCTCCTGTTGGTTTTTTCAGCTGCTGCAAATGTCCCCACACTCTTCCCTATATATCAGCTTTGGAAACTCAGCTTTGGAGTTTATTTCTGATTATTGGAACATTACATCTCGCAATTGATGATTATATTGATATGATATTGTGCACTGTATTGCAGAAATTCTTAGTTATTCAGGTGTAATTTGTTAGATACAAAGTAATTACAATAAATTCAAAATTCTAATTACAAATTGCAAGTAAAGGTGCAGACGTGCAATGGCTTGTTTTTTTTTTGGCTGCATGCCAGAAAAAAAAGAAGCTAATGCTTTGGGGTATCATACAACCATAGTCCATCCATGAACACCTTTTAAGCCGTATTATAAACAAAATAATTACAATTAGTTACAATTTGGCCAAGTCTATAAAAATCTTTACAACACGATTCTAGGAAACAGAGGAATGATTGGAACATCATGTTCATCTTAATCATCAGCTTGAAGAGCATGTGTGTCCATGTGCAGTTGTGGTGGGGTGGGTTGTCAGCTGATCTTATTTTGACCCTCGTCTGTCTCCTGGAAGCTTATTGGTATGAACTGTCTTCACCATTATGTGCCAGTATCATTAATGTGCTTGAGCTCTAAGATAATCCACATAACCAGTATGTGGTATGAGTCAGTGCATGGCAACGCACACAGATAAACACTTATTTAGAGAATGAGTGTTGTTGTGATGTTTTCTGCATAGTGCATTTTTAAAATCCGGAGTGCAAGTTTATCTGTTTAAACAGAGTTTCCTTTCTCTTAGAGAGCTAGTGAGCTCCTACAAACAACTTGACTTCTGTTCCTTTAAATTAATGTTCCACATGATTATAACTCCAGATGGAAAAGTGCACATGTTATTGGTGTGGTGTGGAGAATTATATTGCTTAAGAGGGCAGATCTGATAGAGATGTATCAGTCATCACAGCAACAGGCTGTACAGACACACACAGACACACCACTGCTCAAGCACTTCTACATTATGTAAGAGTGTGTGTCTGTATACACAGGGCACGGGTCTAAGTGATGACAGTGCACACTTTCTGCAAGTGAAGGGCAAAGACTATATTACAAAACACACGTTCTTCTAACAGACACATAAGACTAATACATGTGACTGAGAGTCAGTGGCGTAACTTTGCTTTGAAAAGTGGTGGGGACACCGCGCTGAGTCAAATTATTATTATTTTTTATCACCCTAATTAGATTATGAAGAATGATTTGTTGATCTTGTTTTCCCTTTAATACATAGCCTACCTTCCGCAATATATTTTTCAATTACTTTCAAAAAGTGGTAGGGACAATATCGACCCTGGCAAAAAGTGGTGGGGACATGTCCCACCTGTCCCACCCGCAAATTACGCCTATGCTGAGAGTTAAAAACGCTTTGTAGATGAGTGAACTTCGAGAAACACACACACGCCCTCCTGTGGTAAGAGTAGGTATTTCTACACAACAGCTGTTTCTCTATTACACAGCAACATCCAAACTGGAATCACATTGTATTATGTGTATGTTAATATGTATATATTTATAATGGATATAATGGATATAAAATGTATATAGCTTGCTTGTCATAGCATGTAAAAAAAAAAAAATTTTTAATTAAGCATGGTAATATGGACCATTGTGTTACATTATCATTGTGTTACATCATAGTGTTGAGTTACAGTTGTGGATATTACCTATGGAATGCCAAACCTGACAAAATTTGAAATAAATAAATGCATAAATAAATATACAAAGAAAAGTAAACATGTATTTTTATACATTACACTTTTATTTCCTTATTTATGTATATTTTTCCACATTTATGTATTTTTTCTTTTATTTATTTCTACATTTATTTATTTCCACATTTACGTATTTATTTCTATATTTATTTCCATTTTATTCCTGTAACTAAGACGAGACGTTGACGAGCCTAAACTAATATCTGATGATAAAAACTATGACGAAATATATGCAGTGTCTTTGTTAACAAGACGAGACGGGACTATAATGTTATTTGAGGACTACCAGACATTCAAAATACTGTCTTTTCCTTCAAAATGTGCGTCCCTGTCATTGGATTGCAATCGGATAAGGGGCGTTTGCATAGTCTCAGTATGGCAGCCACAGTGGACAGCTACAAAAACACGAACTAGCTATCTGAAACAATGGCTTCAGCACCCGAAGGGATAAGGTGACCAGATGTCCCGTTTTTCCCGGGAGTCACAATTCGTTGTCGATTAATTTAAAGTTAGTGAAGGCGGGATAGGCAGAATCACGCTGATAGAAGTGCTCTCTCGCGCGCACGCTCCACGTCTTCAGTTCTCATATACAGCGCACAATCAGTTCTCAGTGCTCAAATACACACACAGCAGTCCAAATGTCTATCGTGTAGAGTATCTCACGTAAATACAGTCGGTTATGGATTAAGTGAACGTAAACAGGTGGGTGAAAACGTCTCAGGTTACTTATGTAATGAAGGGGCACGGATGGCAAGGAGGGAGTTTTGAGAGACGATGTCTCACCCATAGAGAGATAGCTAGCTAGCGTCTCTTCTACAGGGGGCATTCTCTCATAGCCGTTTTCGCGCATCGCCTCGATGTTCGCATAACTGGTATGCTGAAACCGATGGATGCGTGAGGAAAACGGCCTCTTCCATTCCTTCTCGATCTCAGTATGGAGATCAGGAAGGAAAGGAAGGCTCACCTGAGCTGGAGGGTTATGGCCAGAAAGATAACGTTCCTCGAGACGACCTCGCGACGTCACTTCCTTAGTCCGCTTCCACGGTAAGTCAAGCCTTGCCGTGGCGCGATCCATAACCTCTAAGAGCTCATCATACGCAGGGCAGGAGGATTGAGAAGGCTTAGCCTCAGCTTCTTCGCTCTCTTCATCCATTTCCTGCTCTTCCTGGGCTGAACCCAGCAGAGCACTGGCCCCTGGATCAGATGATGTTAAAGAGAGAACATCATCCTCCAGCGGCTGTCTCTCGCCCGCCGCCGTTAAGCACGAGAGGGAAAGCCCCTCTTTAAACATTCCATGCGATGGCGCCGCAGACGGCAGCCTCAGTGTTTGGCTCTCCAGTGTTTGTACTGTTTTTGTTAGTTTTTCCTGTCTGTTGTTTCTCAAACACGATCAGTTTTACCAGGGATGAGCTGCTGAACATTCGGCAT
>NW_015662093.1:85227-86162 GCF_001515625.1 Sinocyclocheilus rhinocerous
TGTATGCTTCAGACACGGGTCACGACGAGGCGTTCCCCATAGCGACCCCTAGAGGACGCAGTTCGAAGTTCCCATGAAAGGGAACTGAACGTGTGTCAGTATTACATGCATGCCTTCCGTCTTAAAGGGACAGCATTCCTAATTAAGTACCTATCCGTGTCATTAATGTTAACCAACAAAAGATGTTTAATAAATATGTTAAGTAAACCTACTGTATCTGAAAAATTAGTTTAATTTGTATCTCTTTCGTATTTGTCTTATCTTATTCTGCTTATTTTTCAAAAATTATAAATTATATATATTATATGAACAACTATACTTTTTATAAGTTGCTCCCTTTTCACTTACTGTTAAAGGGATAGTTCACCAAAAAAAATGAAACTTGTCATAATTTATTCAAGTTTTTCCAAATTCAATCCTTGATTCAAATTTTTCATAAGCTTAATTGATTTGGTCCAAAGAGAGAAGAATTTATGACTATTTTCGTTTGACTACATATAAAATAGCTACCAAAATAAATGTTGGTAACTGCAGTTTGACTAAAAGTAATGACTAAAAGTTGAAAAAAATGCAATTACTTTTCGTCGACTAAAACTATAAAAGACTCAAATTACTAAAATGTGACTAAGACTATTAAGCATTTTCGTCTCAAGATAAAGACTAAGACTAAATCAAAAATGCCTGTCAAAATTAACACTATCGTTATGCACATGCTGCGCACAGACCCCGCAAATAAAACGCGTGGCACAGAAAGCATGCATGCAGCGCGTGCATAACAGTCCTGAGAGCAAGCTGTACCGGTGGTCAATAAGAATAAAGCGCAGATATGCTGTTCTAAATGGACGTCGGGAACGGGATATTGTTAGATCGACCGCTCCCGTTCAAATTACACCAGAGTTACCGACCGCTACCGCGTTTTATTCGGGAATTTAATC
>NW_015662093.1:88576-89526 GCF_001515625.1 Sinocyclocheilus rhinocerous
GCGCGATCAGTTCTCAGTGCTCAAATACACACACAGCAGTCCAAATGTCTATCGTGTAGAGTATCTCACGTAAATACAGTCGGTTATGGATTACGTGAACGTAAACAGGTGGGTGAAAACTGAACGTGTGTCAGTATTACATGCATGCCTTCCGTCTTAAAGGGACAGCATTCCTAATTAAGTACCTATCCGTGTCATTAATGTTAACCAACAAAAGATGTTAAATAAATATGTTAAGTAAACCTACTGTATCTGAAAAATGAGTTTAATTTGTATCTCTTTCGTATTTGTCTTATTGTCTTATTCTGCTTCTTTTTCAAAAATTATAAATTATATATATTATATATGAACAACTATAATTTTTATAAGTTGCTCCCATTTCACTAGTTAAAGGGACAGTTCACCCAAAAAATGAAAATTGTCATCATTTATTTTTCCCAATTCAATCCTTGATTCAAATTTCTCATAAGCCTAATTGATTTGGTCTAAAGAGAGAAGAATTAATGAAAAATGACTATTTTCGTTTGACTACATATAAAATAGCTACCAAAATAAATGTTGGTAACTGCAGTTTGACTAAAAGTAGGCTAATGACTAAAAGTTGACAAAAATGCTATGAATTTTCGTCGACTAAAACTAGGAAAGACTCAAATATCTCAAATGTGACTAAGACTATTAAGCATTTTCGTCTCAAGATAAAGACTAAGACTAAATCAAAAATGCCTGTCAAAATTAACACTATCGTTATGCACATGCTGCGCACAGACCCCGCAAATAAAACGCGTGGCACAGAAAGCACGCGTGCAGCGCGTGCATAACAGTCCGAGTGCATACCGGTGGTCAATAAGAATAAAGCACAGATATGCTGTTCTGAATGGACGTCGGGAACGGGGTATTGTTAGACCGCCAGCTCCCGTTCAAATTACACCAGAGTAACCGACCGCTACCGC
>NW_015662093.1:89687-91407 GCF_001515625.1 Sinocyclocheilus rhinocerous
CGTGACGTTTAAAGCATGCGTGCAGCGCGTGCATAACAGTCCTGAGCGCAAGCTGTACCGGTGGTCAATAAGAATAAAGCACAGATATGCTGTTCTGAATGGACGTCGGGAACGGGATATTGTTAGATCGACCGCTCCCGTTCAAATTACACCAGAGTTACCGACCGCTACCGCGTTTTATTTGGGAATTTAATCCCGCAGCGCAAAAAATCTGGTCGGGTCCCACGGTTCCCAATTCCCAGTTTACTAAACGTTGGCAACCTCTTTTAAGTTATTCTTGACTTGGATTGACAGCTTTGATGCGTTGCAATACGGTAGGGCATTGTTTTGATGCTCAGAAAAAATACATCAGAAAAAAAAATATTTTGCTTTTATATATATATATATATATATATACATATAATATTTCTTGCCCCAAATGTCGAATGTCGCCCGTGACTGTGTGTAGGCTATGATATATCCAAAAATATAATATTATGGCAAAGGTGTTTGCAACATAAGACAAATGTTTGCTTTTGAGATGTGCTTGTGGTTAATTCTATAATTGGAGATACATTTGGCATTGCAGAAAGTTAAGAAAAAAGCTTTTCACTAACAGATTTTTTTTTCAGTATCTTATTGGAAACATATTTCATTTTAATAATTCAGTGCTTGCCAAACACAAGTTCATTCCTTTTTTTACTTTTAATAAAAAAACAGATGTCTTTATGGTATTGTTTGTCAACTCTGTTACGGACAAATTAGCCAATGTGTAGAAATAACAATAAATCATAACAGGAAAAATCCTTCTTGTTTCATTAGACAAACAGTCCTTACATTCCAACATATCATTTCCTGTATCTTACATAGTTGTGGGAGATAATTCCACTAATTTAAAGGCAAAGTATGGTACGGTAACAGAGTTGACGCAAGATTTACAGACACATTTTTATAAGAAAAAAGTTTTGTTTTTTTTAAATAATGTTGTAGAATTAGGTAAATGACTCTTTAGGGCTTTTATAAATAAAATGAATGAAATATTACCAAAAGAAAAGTACAATAAAATATTTTGATTACACAATGATACATGATGGGAAAAAATGCACTGACTAATTCGGACAACAAGAAATCATGATTTTTCATGATTTAAGACACTTTTTGCAAAAAATATTAGATTGTTATAGACTGTAACATCTTGTAATTCATAACAATGAGTAACACAGTATTAAAATAATAAAAAATATAACCATTTGAAAATAGCAGAAAAAAAATAATGACTTCGGACACCAAATGTACCTGCAATTATAGAATCACTCACGTGATATTTTGAATGCAGTGCTGCATTTTGCAAGAGATGTGAGGCATTTTGTGTGTGCAATTCTTGGATTTGTGTGTAAAGTTTTGAAAAAAAGAAGCAAAGTTTTGAAAATGTAAGCAGTTGAAAAAACTGTAAATGAGATCTGGATATAACACACAGATAACACACACAGCTAGACACAATACCATCCTCGTGTTCTATTCTGTGTAATGGCTGTTGGTTCTTTTACTGAGAAGTAACACTTAAAGCAAGTACTGCCAGCTTTACGAGCAGCAGGACCCTATGATAAATTTACCTCTTGACAGTTTTTAGTACACTCCACTCACCTTTACTTCTGCATACTTCTCCACCCAGTCAACAATTTGATCTTACAAGGAAGTCACCATGAGCTCACATGATTCTCATGGTGTGGTCACAATGTGT
>NW_015662094.1:0-189 GCF_001515625.1 Sinocyclocheilus rhinocerous
CTTAAAGTATATTTTATGTCTACTTTGTGTAAGAACATAACAAAAATGATTACACTTTAAGTGGGTTTTTAATGTACTTTATATTGCAGTAGGCCTACACATGGTTATATTTTAAATATTTATGTATTTATCATTTTAATATTTGGAAAAGTACAATATTTTGAAAAACATTTTTAACATTTACAATGT
>NW_015662094.1:256-1032 GCF_001515625.1 Sinocyclocheilus rhinocerous
ATTATTAAGCATTGCGATTGTGACCGGTCTGGACCTTCACTCTGCGTTGTGTTGATAATTTAATGAGACCGGACAACAGAGATTCCTCAGACCACTTTTTATTCTGAATGAATAAAAAGGAAAATTAATGGAAAAAAAAGTCAATCCGTGGCCTTTCTCCACAATTTCAGAATTGACCTGCCAGTCAAAACGGATCATTTTAGCCATGGAACTTAGACATACATGGTTAATAAACACAAAAAAATACATACTTCATGTTACACAATCTCGATTAGTGTTTCAGTAAGATTAAACTGTATTTTTAACAAAAATATTAATCACAAGAAACGAACTAATTTGAAACTTTTTAGCTCCAGCTCCAGCAGAACTCACCTTTCCCCAGCCGCGCTTACCGCGAACTGAAGGAAAGCAACCGGAACCTTAATTCTTAAAGGGGCCACGTACTATATTTAACAATTACAACAAATACTGAAAAATCAACATATAAGTATATAAGCCGCTCAAATAACATCTCAAACAAAATAAATCAATATTAAAAGAAAAATTGCCAGAATACAAAATAATTATATAAATATAAAATAATTGATAACAACAAAGGGAGAGATTTTGTGTGAAATTAATAAATTAATATAACACCTGTTACACGATATTTAAAATATGTTTTTTAATATGTTGTTCAGTTTTAATTAAAAGGATATGCTACTTTGGTTGATTAGGCTGTTGTTCATTACATGATACATTAATTGTAATAAGCTAGGTGTTTATAAATTTGTTCA
>NW_015662094.1:1078-1187 GCF_001515625.1 Sinocyclocheilus rhinocerous
CTAATATATATTTCTGAAATTCCCACAAGGATTTCAACATCATATATGAAAAAAAAGAAAAAAAGAAAAAAAAAAACTTGCGTTTACTTGTGTTTAAATTCAAACAACA
>NW_015662095.1:0-773 GCF_001515625.1 Sinocyclocheilus rhinocerous
TGATGATGATGTAAGTGACGTTGTAGTTTAATGTTTTGTTAGTCTCGCCCACGAGACGCGCAGTTGCTGCGTTATTCATTCAGAATATTAGAGAAATATAGTAGCTCAATGCCTAGAAGATCTTGATTAGGTTAAAACCGAAACCAAGCCATTCACACAGAACGAATATTCAGTGCAGTTTCTAGATGGACAAATATGACTGCTGCGCTCGCGTCACACGAGATGTATAGAAAGCCATGCAAAGTTAAAACAGTTTAAACTTTTAGAAAACACGTCACAAATTTGTGGAGGTTTATTCCTTTTCACTGCGTCTCATATGTTTTTAAAGGCAATCCGTGTGATGGGCGATTCGACTCTTTGTATTAAGCAATGCATAAATACGTGATGTTTTGGTCATAATTGTTTATGCAATTTACGAAATTATATTTGATTTATATGAGTTAATTTAGACGTAATGCACGTTTTTTTATAGACAGTTACTTCCTTGCGTTGACAATTTAATGTGCTGCATTATTTTGCTCATTTGCTCCTCCTGTGGCCTCGGGAGACAAGTGGCCTCGGTGCATTATTTTGCTCATTGCGCCCTCCTGTGGCCTCGGGAGACAAGCCAAAAGTTTAACCTATTTAATCTGCATATAAAACATTAGAAATTAGATAGATATTTGTTTTTTATTTTGTTTTTGATATTTGCTGTTTGTCTCAATAAATTGAGTTAATTTAAAAATATGGTGGTTAAATGTAAACATTTTTTTCTATTGCTCTTTGTTTTAAAA
>NW_015662096.1:0-251 GCF_001515625.1 Sinocyclocheilus rhinocerous
CTAATGATTTTTGGCATAAAAGAAAAATCAATAATTTTGACACGAATTTTAACACGATTTCTCTCGCTAATCAGTCAGAAAATTCAGAGCTCGTGAAGGAAGTACAGGCTGAGGCACAGATGATGACTGTATAATAATCTCTGCGTCTCCAGGTTCATTCATTAACATTGAATGCAAAAACATTACATTTGAATTTTAGGTGTGCGTTAAGGAGGCAGCCTTATCAGTGGCGCACGAGATGCGATGACGAC
>NW_015662096.1:764-1447 GCF_001515625.1 Sinocyclocheilus rhinocerous
GCCCTTTGTATTAAACTATGCATACATACATGATGCTGTTTTGTTTATAGTTGTTTAAGCAACTTAATTATAATTGGTTTATAAACATTATTTTAAACATTATGCACTTTTTTCACAGATAGTCTGTTTTCTTATGTTTTGAGTACATGCATTAATAATATTTTGCTCGATACGCCCTCTTGTGGCCTCAGGAGAGAAGCCAAAAGCTTTTCTTCACCCTAACTGAAATTATGCATTTTCATTTGAATTATATTCAAATTTTGATAATATTTAAGTAAAAAATTCGAATTTAGTTTTTCAGCCATTTTGACAGCCGTGTCATTACTAGTGACTAGTGTCTGCTGGGATGATTTCAAATAAATGCTTTTCTTATTAAAAAGCAGTCGTCTAGGTGCACAGGAGAGATTGTAGTAGCTATTAAGTAGATTTACACAGTTTAATTAGTTTTTCCAAATTTTGAAATAATAAATTTGCCAGAAATAATACACGCATCCTTATTCAATTGACTGCTAGCAGTCTTTGCATTATCAAGTCCGAGGTTTATGCACGTTTTGTCCGTTTTCATTACAGTCTTGTCATTAACTCCCAAAAATCCAAGACATGCGATGAATATTTTATCTTTTGGGTTTGAGGAAACGCTTCAGAACTTTAAAAGTTATCTGAGGATAAAGAAGACCCAAACC
>NW_015662097.1:0-1290 GCF_001515625.1 Sinocyclocheilus rhinocerous
CTTGGTCTTTGAAAAATAAATTTGGCAGTGAGAGTTGTCTTCTGAAGATCTTCCAGATCTTCTGAACTGTCTGCGGATGGAGCGTCCACTCCCCTGAGGGGACATTGCTCCTTGATAACATGTCCGCTCCCCGGTTCAATTTGGCCGGTATATGCTCTACCTTTAGCGAGCGCAGGTTGGGTTGAGCCCACTCTAAGAAGCGCTCTACCAGCATGAAGAGGCGCTTTGAAGAGAGGCCTCCCTGGCGATTTATGTAGGACACAACCGACATGTTGTCCGATCGGATTAGCACATGGTGCCCTTTCAGGACTGGCAGGAAGAACTGACAGGCTCGACATACTGCTAGCATTTCTAGGCAGTTGATGTGGAAGCCTTTTTCCCACCTTCGACCAGTGGCCAAAGGTCGGTATGCCCTCGCGCAGCGCCCCCCAACCTGAGTTGGAGGCGTCTGTCGAGACAACTGTCCTTCTGTGAACCATCCCCATGACCACGCCCTGTTCCATCCAGCGGGAGTTCTTCCAGGGGGTCAGGGCCGATACACAGGCCTGACTCACCCTGATATGCAGGCGTCCGTGACGCCACGCATGGGATGGAACCCGTGGTTTCAACCAGCGCTGAAGGGGGCGCATACGCAGCAGACCCAACTGTAGCACTGGAGATGCTGCTGCCATGAGGCCCAGCATCCTTTGAAACGCTTTGAGAGGGCGAGCGGTACCGATCTTGAAGGAGGTCGCCAGCCTCCGTATGGCCAGAGCTCGTTCTGGCGTGACTACAGCTTTCATTTGGGCTGAGTCGAAGATTGTTCCCAGGAACGAAATAAGCTGGCTGGGAAGCAATGAGCTCTTGGCAAGATTTACCCTGAGTCCCAGGCACTCCAGGTGGCTGAGATATTAATTCTGCCTCCGACTGGGCCAGGACGAGCCAGTCGTCGAGGTAATTGATAATACGGATTCCCATCTGTCTCAGAGGGGAGAGAGCCGCATCCATGCACTTTGTAAAAGTGCGGGGGGCCAGGGACAGCCCGAAGGGAAGGACCGTATATTGATAAGCCACGCCCGAAGGGAAGGACCGTATTTTGATAAGCCACACCCTTGAAGGCAAATCTCAAGAATGGCCTGTGACGAGCGGCTATCTGGATGTGAAAGTATGCATCCTTCAGGTCCAGAGAAAAGAAGCAGTCTCCCGAGCGAATTTGCGCGAGGATCTGTTTCAGTGTGATCATCCTGAACGACCTCTTCATGAGGGCATGATTCAGGTGTCTGAGATCGAGGATGGGTCGGAGGCCACCAT
>NW_015662098.1:0-185 GCF_001515625.1 Sinocyclocheilus rhinocerous
TGACTCTTCTCCGACCTTAAAGGCCCACACCAGGGACCCTCCCAGTTTCGGTGGTTCTGTAGGTTCTGAGAAGATGTGAGCTCCAATGCTCCAGGACATCCTAAGTTTTTGTGCCAGGCCTTCGGCCTTGTCTTCTCCATTCATCAAGGTTCTCTGACTCAAAACTGGTTCGTTCCCATCAACCG
>NW_015662098.1:433-518 GCF_001515625.1 Sinocyclocheilus rhinocerous
TATATCTCTTCTCTTTACTGTGTTAAGCTTTTAACCCTTCCCTATACAAACTGTGTGTGTGTGTGTGTGTATGTGTGTGTTAGAC
>NW_015662099.1:0-484 GCF_001515625.1 Sinocyclocheilus rhinocerous
TTGATCTTCCTTAACTCCTTCCTCACTTGATCTACTGTAAAAAAAACATATTAGCGGACGTTGAAGTAATTGGTGATCCTCGCTGAGGATGACGGAAGGATGGCTATGAATCCTGTGTACGTATGTAATGAGTAGCAGTGGGGCAATGAGAGCAAGATGATGTGTGTGTTCAATAGTCACTGCTGTGTGTTAAGCAGATCCTTTGCCAAAAAGGGAAAGAAAGAAATGTTAAGCAGATCCTTTGCCAAAAAAAAAAAAAAAGAGCTACCATGTTAATCTTACTGCATGCACCCAAGTGAAACATTTAGTCTCACCTGAATGTTTTCCGGTTTATTATTGTGAAGCTGCTTTCGAGCAATCTGTTCTGTGTAAACACTACATCGAAGGTTGAGAAGCAGAAGGGTGTTAGTGACATTTCACCAACTTTACAGGAGGGCCCAAACAAAAATGTACCGTAGTTTGATCTGATTTTGTGTACTGACTT
>NW_015662100.1:0-244 GCF_001515625.1 Sinocyclocheilus rhinocerous
CTGCTTAGCTTCCTAAATCAGACGAGATCGGGCGCAGACAGGTTGCTATGGCCGTAAGCGGGGATTGTCCCAAAGAGTGGGCTATTGAAAGATCAGCCACTCTATAGGCCAGTGTATTAGATAAGTAGTAAAGAAAACGCTAAAGCTTACAGCACCTGGTATTCCCAGGCGGTCTCCCATCCAAGTACTAACCAGGCCCGACCCTGCTTATTGAAGAAAACGCTAAAGCTTACAGCACCTGGCA
>NW_015662100.1:644-841 GCF_001515625.1 Sinocyclocheilus rhinocerous
CACTCTATAGGCCAGTGTATTAGATAAGTAGTGAAGAAAACGCTAAAGCTTACAGCACCTGGTATTCCCAGGCGGTCTCCCATCCAATTACTAACCAGGACCGACCCTGCTTAGTGAATGAAACGCTAAAGCTCACAGCACCTGGTACTCTCAGGCGGTCTCCCATCCAAGTACTAACCATGCCCGACCCTGCTTAG
>NW_015662100.1:1128-1245 GCF_001515625.1 Sinocyclocheilus rhinocerous
TACTAACCAGGCCCGACCCTGCTTAGTGAAGAAAACGCTAAAGCTTACAGGACCTGTTATTCCAAGGCTGTGTCCCATTCAAGTACTAACCAGGCCCGACCCTGCTTAGCTTCCAAG
>NW_015662101.1:0-537 GCF_001515625.1 Sinocyclocheilus rhinocerous
GTAAGACAAAAACGGCTGTGTTTATGATGATATACTGACGTAATTTTCTGTATATTGGCCGACAAATATGAAAGAAGTCAGTTTCGGCCCGGAACAACCTTTTCTACAGTGGAAATACACAGAATGGTTCGAGAACGGACACAAACCGGGAACCCATACCGCGACATCTGTTCTCTGTGCTCGCGCTTGCACTTCGTGTGCGCTGCACGCAAACAGGGCGTAAGTTCTTTCCGTTCCTGCACTTAAATAGTTTTTAATCACATTAAAATGTGAATGCAGGAATCTTTAAGCAGAATCGAAATGCACGCGTCTTATCGAATACCCGGTTCTTGGAAATTTGGAACCGGTTCTAAAATGGAACCGGTTTTCGATACCCAACCCTAGTGAACAGCGCACTTTTTTCTAGGCTAACATTAGATTGAGCTGCCATGTAAAGTTGCTGCTCTTTTGGCCCTAAGCAGTCAATTCTGCTCAGGGCCCTCAAAATAATAATAAAAAAACAACAACAAAAAACAAACACTAGCTTTCTATTTTTTC
>NW_015662102.1:0-876 GCF_001515625.1 Sinocyclocheilus rhinocerous
ATGCTCCACCTGTTAAAGTGTATTTTACTTACCTCAGTCAGACAGTTTGATAAAGACTATGAAATGATCAGACTGCAGAGGCTGTGATATGGGGGTCTGCAAAAAAATGCAATGGGGGGGACGTATTATTGAACACGCAGTTAGTGTTAGAATTATCACCATATACTTTCTTTGAATCAGGGTTCAGTGATTTAATAAAGGGTAGTAAATGAGTAATGTCAATTTTATTTTTGCAACCATGTTTAAACATATCAGAAAACAAGCCTTCTGGGTCTCCATAAAAAAAGTTAAGGAATGCCCAAATTTATGCTTCTGATTATGTGGACATTTTTTCAGTATTTAAAACTTAAAGACAGAGTTCATCCAAAAATGAAATTTCTGTCATCATTTACTCACCCCTGAGTTGTTCCAAACCTGTATACATTTCTTTGTTCTGCTGAACGCAAAGAAATATATTTTGAAGAATGCTTGTGACCAAGCAGTTTCCAGTTACCATTCACTTCCATATTATTTTTTTCTCCCTGCTATGGAAGTCAATGGTGCCCAAAAACTGTTTGGTTACAAGCGTCAATGGTGCCAACTGTTTGGTTACAAGCGTTCTTCAAAATGTATTTTGTGTTCAACAGAACAAAGAAATGTATACAGATTTGGAACAACTCTGGGTAGAGTAAATGATGACCGATTTCATTTTTGGATGAACTATCTCTTACTTTGTCAGAAAATGGATATGCTATTCCAATCATCCTTTAAATATTTCTATAAAAACTGTCATATTGTATGGCCGTTTTATATTTATAGACTGATGTATTGTGCTTATTTTCTGTTTACATGTTTTTAATTATGCTAATACAATTAACCCATTTAATCCCATCGTTC
>NW_015662103.1:0-344 GCF_001515625.1 Sinocyclocheilus rhinocerous
GTTATGCACAAAATTCAATAATGCATTCAAAAGTAGTGTATTGTGAACTTGTTTCATTAAATAGTACTGCTATATGAACAAAAGTGCAATAACATTTGGTTTGCAAACACTATAAACAAATAAGGTGCTTTTTTTACAGCAGTATTCCTTTTACATGGTAGCAGTTAAAATATTTCTTGTAAATCTCAATTTATAACATTAATGTCATTAAATTAAATATAAAACCAATGCTATTTGCCACTGCCAGGACATTTACGTTTTTATAGAAAATATTTTATAGTTTGTTATAGAAAAACAAGTTATACTCAGAGTCCAGAGCCTCGATCATAACATTATAACAGGCA
>NW_015662103.1:363-523 GCF_001515625.1 Sinocyclocheilus rhinocerous
ACATTATAACAGGCACCTTCCGAGTAGAGACCTGCACTATCGCGGGACCTAACGCAACTGAGTGCGGTGCGGGACAACATTTGATGGGCGAGTGCGGGTGCAGGTGCGGGTGGGTAGAGACTGTGTGCAGGATGCGGGAGAATAAGGGTGTATCACACTA
>NW_015662104.1:0-157 GCF_001515625.1 Sinocyclocheilus rhinocerous
TACTCACCTTAATGTTGTTCTAAAGGCTTATTACTTAATAACACAGAAATGTCCTGCTCTCGCTTGCCAATTTAATGGCAGAGAATGGTGACTTTAGGTTTTTTTTGTTTGTTTTTTGAAGCGGATGCATATCTGTCGTAAAATAATCCTATGCATC
>NW_015662104.1:449-574 GCF_001515625.1 Sinocyclocheilus rhinocerous
ATATACCCAAGCCAATTTATTATTCTTTCCTTTTTGTCTTAGTGTTTAAAATATTTATTATGAAACAAATTAATTAATTAAATTCTTAATTAAACAAACAAACAGACTTACTGGGTGAGCAGGGT
>NW_015662105.1:0-158 GCF_001515625.1 Sinocyclocheilus rhinocerous
CTAGACTAACAAAACATTAAAATGCAACAACGTCATTTACATCATTATCACCGCATCTAGTGCTCCCTGATGCACACCTAACATTCAAATGCAAATGTTTATTTTAAATTCGACTAATATTAATTTTTTTATTCACAATCTCCTCATCACAGGCAGGC
>NW_015662105.1:362-587 GCF_001515625.1 Sinocyclocheilus rhinocerous
AGTACCTGAATTTCGGTGCCGGTACCCAACGGTACCTTTTTTCGGTACTTTACTCTCGGTGTAATTACAAAAACATTTATTTCAGTGAAAAAAATAAGTCCAAAAGTCTCGATTTCAACATTTTGAACAATAGGGCCCTACAAACTTTTTTTCTTTCTTTTTTTTTTTTTCCCCCAGAAATTTGTTTTAATTTTTCTGAAAATCAAATGAAGGCATTAAACATTT
>NW_015662106.1:0-1709 GCF_001515625.1 Sinocyclocheilus rhinocerous
TTAGGGTTGAAGCAAAACTCTGCAGGGCTGTGGCTCTCCAGGACCAAAGTTCGCCACCCCTGGTCTAAATGAGTCCACTCCACCAAGCTACTGTTATAAGCATGAGCCCCGTCAGACTGGTCGTGGCGGCGGTGTTGCAACAATATATAGTGATATTCTCAATGTTACTCAGAAGACAGGATACAGGTTTAACTCATTCGAAATACTTCTGCTTAATGTTACACTGTCAGATATGCAAAAGAAATCTATCGTATCTCTTGCTCTGGCTACTGTGTATAGACCACCAGGGCCATATACAGATTTCCTAAAAGAATTTGCAGATTTCCTCTCAGACCTATTGGTTACTGTTGATAAAGCGCTAATTGTTGGAGATTTTAACATTCACGTTGATGATACAAATGATGCATTAAGACTTGCGTTTACTGACCTAATAAACTCTTTTGAAGTCAAGCAAAATGTCACCGGTCCCACTCATTGTTTTATTCATACGCTAGATTTAATTATATCGCATGGAATTGATCTTACTGATATAGATATCGTACCTCAAAGTGATGATGTTACTGACCATTTCCTTGCATCGTGTATGCTGCGTATTACTGATATTAACTAATATAAAAAAAATAAATCATTCAAGCGTGAACTCATAATTTGCACATCAAGTAGGCTCCAGTTAAAGGGACAGTACACCCAGAAATTAAAATGTAGTCATCATTTACTCATCCTCATGCTTTCAAAAACTGTGTGACTTTAATGAATTTTTTTTTCACTTGCTCACCAATGGATCCTCTGCAGTGAATGGGTGCCATCAGAATGAGAGTCCAAACAGCTGATAAAAACATCACAATAATCCACAACATGACTCCAGTCCATCGTTTATGGATAGAGGACTCATATTTTAGCTGGAAGTAAATGTTTGAAGTTAAAAAAATGTCTTGTTTATACAACACTTTTTGTTTTTCAACATTAATTGATGGACTACAGTCATGTTATAGAATATTGTGATGTTTTTATTAGCTGTTTGGACTCTCATTCTGACAGCACCCATTCACTGCAGATGATCCATCTGTGAGCATATCCACAAACTCATAGAAAATAACTAAAACAATCCAAGGTTTTTATTTAGTACAGTGGCTAGATTAACAAATAACCAGATGCCACCCGATCTACATATTCCCTCACAGTTTAATAGTAATGACTTTATGAATTTCTTCACTGATAAAATAGATAACATCAGAAATACAATAACAAATGTAGATTCTACAGCGTATAATACTTCAGCTTCATTCATCGCACCAAAAGATAAACTGCAGTGCTTTACAACTATAGGACAGGAAGAGCTAAATAAACTTATCACTGCATCTAAACCAACAACATGCCTGTTAGATCCTGTACCCACTAAATTACTGAAAGAGTTGTTACCTGTTGCAGAAGAGCCGCTTCTCAATATTATTAACGTTGTCTTTAGGTCACGTCCCAAAACCATTCAAGCTGGCGGTTATTAGCCTCTTATTAAGAAACCACAACTAGATCCTAGTGAACTGGCAAATTACAGACCCTTTCAAATCTTCCGTTTATGTCTAAAATTTTAGAAGATTTGTGTCTGCTCAATTGTGCTCCTTCCTGCAAAAAAATGAATTCTATGAAGAATTTCAGTCAGGTTTTAATCCCCACCATAGCACAGAAACTGCACTTGTTAAAATTACAAATGA
>NW_015662107.1:0-342 GCF_001515625.1 Sinocyclocheilus rhinocerous
GGACAGACGCAGTACACCACAGGAATGCAGCAGGCTGCTGCCTATGGCACGTACCCTCAGCCAGGCCAGCCCTATGGGATTCCAGCCTATGGTAACTGATTCAATTTGTTCTTTTCTGTGCTTTAAAGCTTTGTAATCCAGGTTGTGCTTTGCTTTTCACTCAAGCAGATGAACTCCCTCCCTTACAAAACATTTAATCTATTTTCTGCCATAATACTATAGTAACTAAATCTGAAGAAATTAATTACTGTAAAAATGCAACAAAAAAAAAAGTGTGCAAATGTTTCAATTTTTTTTTTTTTTAATTTTTGAAATGTATTTATTTAGTTAGTTCGTTAGTTA
>NW_015662107.1:536-1138 GCF_001515625.1 Sinocyclocheilus rhinocerous
TGAAATGTATTTATTTAGTTAGTTAGTTAGTTAGTTAGTTATTTACTGATACAGTTTGAATTATTTAAATTATTAGATTTTTTTTTTAGAATGATAGAAGAATAATATTAAAAACACTACCTGGTCTCATGGCATAAATGTACCTGGGTGCACTTTTTAGCGAGACGCGAAATACGTACCAATAAGTACATATCACTGCAGTTTCCAACGCACAATTACTTGAAGAATATCATGTTATGACTTCAAAACAATATTAATATGCTGGGAGATTTGAAAATTGATGCTTTTGAACGTTAGCATCGCACATATCCAGCTTCATATCTACGGGTTTTCATAGGTGGCAGGTTTGTTCGGTAGCTCACGGAGTACGGAGACGTACTTGAGAGGCGAGGATCTCCGGTTCGAATCCCGTGGAACCACGGTTCGACAAAGCAGTTCAAGTCTGCATTTAAGGAAGTTCAAATGGTACGGTTGCATCAACAAATGTGTTTTTACATGTTTGTTTGAGTGGAAGCAAATCGCAAACCTGCATTGGGCCTGATTCAATCTAATCAAAGAACAGGTTTGTTTTAACTCCGACCAGCAAATTCTTGGAAGTCCAT
>NW_015662108.1:0-5324 GCF_001515625.1 Sinocyclocheilus rhinocerous
TAAAAAAGCCTATTTCCAATCACCCATTGAAAAATTACCAGCAAATCTTTTACAGAATTGTCAAAGCCTCTCATCTACACATAAATATGTTATTAAAATCCAAACTTTCATAAAGAGCTCAGTCTATGGAGTTAGCATACCTCCTCTGAAAACGGTTAAGATGCTAACGGACTTGTTCGAATACACTAAACCATTTCTATGAAGTAAATTCAACAAGCGGGTCAAATACAAGCAAGAGAAGTGTCAGAAACAGTTGCATATGATATTTGTGCGATTTCATGGACTAAACTTACCGAAAGCACTGAAAACAGCAGCGAGAGATCGAGCATGCCGCTTGTCAGTCGCCCCGTTTCCATGGCAACTCCCTCCGCTCCAGCGTTTGATTCAGGTTTGATTGCTACTCCAAAGTTCAGCGCGCGCTCATTAAAACATGCAGAATTTACATAAATAAACATATAAAGATTTCGTAAATAAATAACTTAAATCTAATTAAATTATTATTAAATCATCAATTTAGGTTTTTTTTATATTTGGGTCAAATGGATCCTCTAAATCCAGTGTTGGGCAAGTTACTTCCAAAATGTAATACATTATATATTACTAGTTACTGTCTTTTGAAAGTAATTAGTAGTCCGTTCTCTTGGCTCAAACCTAATGGATCCTCTAAATCATGACTTTTGGCTCATCACTGAGGAATATTCTGAGCTTGCAAATACTGTTTCAATTTCTGCGGCGCCATTGACAGATCATTGCCTGATTTCATTAACTTTGACACCAGCAATAAATCATACCATTAGGAAAGACTATTGGAAGTTTAATGCAGAACTTTTAAAGGATAAATATTATTGTAGTCAAATAAGAAATTTGATTAGTAAGATTAAAAATGACTTCTCTTTAAGTTCTAATGGGATTAAATAGGAGTATTTTAATTTTAAAACAAGGGACATTTCAATTCGGGTTGCTAATCAAAAAAGCAGAGATCTGAAGCAAAGGGAGTTGAGGTTAATTCAAGAAATGAATGCCTGTTGTAATACACAAGAACTGATTCAAGATGTTGAAAAGTTACTCTCTCTTCAAGCTAAATTAGACAGTATGTATCTAATGAAAGCACAAGGAGCTTTTGTAAGGTCTCGTGCAAAATGGATGGAAGAAGGAGAGACGCATAAGGCTTATTTTTGTCGGTTAGAAAAGAGGAGACAGCAAAGTAATGCAGTTCATAGTTTAATTATTAATGATGAGGTAATCACAGATCCGAAATTAATATCTGAGGAAATATACTCGTTTTATAGTAATATTTACTCTTCGTCATACTCTGAAAATAATGCCAAGGAATTTCTTGAAAAGGTAAAAGATTTTATTCCACAGATTGATATTGAATTTAAAGAATTGTGTGATGGAGACCTGAGGTTAGAGGAACTTGAAGCTGCTAAAATAAAAAAATGCATTTGGGTAAATCTCCTGGTCAGGACGGTTTGACTACTGATTTTTACAAATTCTTCTGGGAGGATATAAAAGATTTGCTATTTAAAGCTTTAAAGGAGTGTTTTGATTCTAATTCTTTACTTCCAACTATGAGACAGGGGTTAATTATTCTCATTCCAAAGTCAAACAAAGATAAAAGAATTATTGAGAATCTGAGACTGATTACCCTACTTAATGTTGATTATAAAATTCTTACATCTGCAATTGCTAATAGGTTAAAATTTAGGTTGAGTCAAGTTATAAGTGAAACTCAATCTGGTTTATCTGGTTTTAGGTTAATACACAACAACATTAGACTTGTCTTAGATTTAATTGATTATGGATATTTAATTTATTTAATTAGGTTTGTTTTGTTTCTTGATTTCTATAAGGCATTCGATACTGTAGAACATAAATTCATTTTACATGCATTGAAGTTTTTTGGTTTTGGTCATAAATTTGTTAAATTAATAGAGATGTTGTACAAAGACATAAATAGTTCAGTATCGTTACCATTTGGGACTTCTAAGAGGTTTAACATTAATAGAGGTATTAGACAAGGGGATCCGTCAAGTCCGTATTTATTTATTTTAATAGCTGAACTGTTAGCAATTTATGTGAAAAATAGTAAAGATATCAAGCCTTTGAATGTTTTAGGGAGTCAGTTATTGATAAGTCAACTAGCAGATGATACCACCCTGTTTCTTAGAGATGTAGAGCAGATTCCAGTTGCCATTAATCTGGTGTCTCATTTTTCAAAAGCTTCTGGTCTGCAATTGAATTTTAAAAAGTGTGAGCTGATGGCACTTCATAGTCATGCTGAATCTCAATTGTTCAATATTCCATTAAAAAATGAGATAAAATATTTAGGAATTGTTATTACTAAAGACCCTAAAATTAGAGAAAAAAGTAACTTGATTGATAATATGAAAAAAAGTCAAAATATTTTAAATATGTGGGTTCAAAGGGATATTTCTATATTTGGCAGAATTCTCATACAGAAGTCAGAAGCACTTTCCAGGTTGATTTACCCAGCATTTTCTTTGAGTATATCTGATAGGTGGATAAAAGACATTAATCAAATTCAGTATAAATTTATTTGGAAAAACAAGCACCATTATATAAGAAAATCAGATGTAGTGAAGCCGATCAGTGAGGGAGGGTTGAACGTAATTGATTTCGATGTTATGAATGAGACGCATAAGGCTTATTTTTGTCGGTTAGAAAAGAGGAGACAGCAAAGTAATGCAGTTCATAGTTTAATTATTAATGATGAGGTAATCACAGATTCAAAATTAATATATGAGGAAATATACTCGTTTTATAGTAATATTTACTCTTCGTCATACTCTGAAAATAATGCTAAGGAATTTTTTTAAAAGGTAAAATATTTTATTCCACAGATTGATATTGAATTTAAAGAATTATGTGATGGAGACCTGAGGTTAGAGGAACTTGAAGCTGCTAAAATAAAAAAATGCATTTGGGTAAATCTCCTGGTCAGAACGATTTGACTACTGTTTTTTTACAAATTCTTCTGGGAGGATATAAAAGATTTGCTATTTAAAGCTTTAAAGGAGTGTTTTGATTCTAATTCTTTACTTCCAACTATGAGACGGGTTAATTATTTTCTCATTCCAAAGTCAAACAAAGATAAAAGAATTATTGAGAATCTGAGACCGATTACCCTACTTAATGTTGATTATAAAATTCTTACATCTGCAATTGCTAATAGGTTAAAATTTAGGTTGAGTCAAGTTATAAGTGAAACTCAATCTGGTTTTATTAAAGGAAGGTTAATACACAACAACATTAGACTTGTCTTAGATTTAATTGATTATGGATATTTAATTAAGGATGATGGGTTTGTTTTGTTTCTTGATTTCTATAAGGCATTCGATACTGTAGAACATAAATTCATTTTACATGCATTGAAGTTTTTTGGTTTTGGTCATAAATTTGTTAAATTAATAGAGATGTTGTACAAAGACATAAATAGTTCAGTATCGTTACCATTTGGGACTTCTAAGAGGTTTAACATTAATAGAGGTATTAGACAAGGGGATCCGTCAAGTCCGTATTTATTTATTTTAATAGCTGAACTGTTAGCAATTTATGTGAAAAATAGTAAAGATATCAAGCCTTTGAATGTTTTAGGGAGTCAGTTATTGATAAGTCAACTAGCAGATGATACCACCCTGTTTCTTAGAGATGTAGAGCAGATTCCAGTTGCCATTAATCTGGTGTCTCATTTTTCAAAAGCTTCTGGTCTGCAATTGAATTTTAAAAAGTGTGAGCTGATGGCACTTCATAGTCATGCTGAATCTCAATTGTTCAATATTCCATTAAAAAATGAGATAAAATATTTAGGAATTGTTATTACTAAAGACCCTAAAATTAGAGAAAAAAGTAACTTGATTGATAATATGAAAAAAAGTCAAAATATTTTAAATATGTGGGTTCAAAGGGATATTTCTATATTTGGCAGAATTCTCATACAGAAGTCAGAAGCACTTTCCAGGTTGATTTACCCAGCATTTTCTTTGAGTATATCTGATAGGTGGATAAAAGACATTAATCAAATTCAGTATAAATTTATTTGGAAAAACAAGCACCATTATATAAGAAAATCAGATGTAGTGAAGCCGATCAGTGAGGGAGGGTTGAACGTAATTGATTTCGATGTTATGAATGGTACCCTTAAGTTGAGGTGGCTCCAAGACTTCCTTAGAAATACACATTCAGTTTGGTTTAGCTTTTCTTCTAAAATTTTTGATTCTCTTGGGGGCATTGATTTCCTTTTAAGGTGTGATTTTGAGCCATCAAAATTAAAGTGTAAATTATCATCTTTTCATAGTCAGGTATTATTATATTGGAAATTAATATACAAACACAACTTTTCGCCACATAGTTGTTCTTTGTGGAATAATAAGTGTATCCTTATTAAGAGGAAATCTGTGTTTTTTCAAGACTGGATGGACAAAGGTGTCTGGTCCATTGTACACATTATGGATGGGGATGGAAATTTTCTTGGTTATGATGTTTTTTGTGAAAAATACAATATTATTTGTACTAAGGAATTATATGTTTCTTTGTTGAAAGCTGTTCCTGCTGGTTTGGTTCAGCTGATTAAAGGTGCTTTGTGTTATTCACCTGTGATACCAAGATTAGGTAATCTAATCATCTCTGGTATTAATTTTACAGAGCAGAGCTGTAATAATAAGGTTTTAAGAACATTAGTAAATACACAGACTTTCCCTTCTAAAGTAAAGAAGAGACTCCTTGTCTATGATTTTCCTGAAGATAAAGTGGTTCAAATTAGAACAAGATTTCTCTCTTTTCCACTTCTACCAAAGGTAAAAGAAGTTCAGTTTAAAATTATTAACGATATTTATCCCTGTAATGAGTTCCTCAGACACAGGTTTAATTTGGATTGTAATGGATGCACCTTTTGTGAAGCAGAAATAGAGTCATTGGAACATTTGTTTTATTTATGCAAATTCTCAAAAAAATTATGACCTTTATGCTTGGTTAAGTTTGAAGTATGTAATACCTGACTTTGATTTTAAAACTGTAAAATATTTGTCCTTTTGTTGGAATTGTGATGTTGAATTTTTGGTTAATAATATTGTGATTTTGGCCAATTACTTCATTCATAAATGCAGATTCTTTAATAAATTCTTCAAGCAATAATAAAAAAAATACTTCCTTCTAAAAGCCTCGTAACATTAACATTTACAATGTCTTTCTTTAGCATTTGAAACATTTCCCTTCTTTCCTCCTCATATTTCCTACATTCCAATAACACATGTAACACTGATTCCGTTACCTCACAATTTTCACACAAACCTGTTGGATGTTTG
>NW_015662108.1:6407-8154 GCF_001515625.1 Sinocyclocheilus rhinocerous
CATCATCCCGGACTACATATCCCGTCATCCATTATACTGATTGCACACAGCACTGATTGCACACAGCTGTAACCAATCACACATTCACTATATAACACTCACTCAGATCCCTTTCACACGGCCGAGTATTGTATGCGCTTATCGCCAGCAGTGATAGCTACTTTACAGAGCCTTCGTTAGTTTCCCAGTCCTAGCCTAGTCTTGCCCTGTCTGTGTTCTTGGTTTCTGATCCTTGCCTGTTTTCCTGGATTTATCCCTCTAGTCTCGCCCTTTTGATTCTGTTCGCCGATCGTTGACCTACGCTAGCCCTAGGATTATTCTTGTGTCTTGCCCGCCATATACCTGTTTGCCATTGTTCGACCCTGCCTGTGTTTCTGACCTCTTCTGCTTTAAATAAAAGCTTGCACATGGATCCGCACGTCTCACGTCTTGTCAGCCCCGTAACAATTAGACTTAATTAGAATTAGATTTAATTGATTATGGACATTTAACCATGTTTTGTTTCTTGATTTCTATAGACTTGATCTGTGTCGCGTCATAGCTGTGTGGGAGGAGTCGGCGTGGGGGAAAACAGTCCTTTCCCCCTCATTGGAAAAGCATGGTGTTGACTCAGAATGGCCTACATAAAAGTATTCCTGCCGCTTGACAGAGCAACATACGCATAAAACATCTCGGTTACGTATGTAACCTTGGTTCCCTGAATAGGGGAACGAGATGCTGCGATGACGTCATCGCTTTGGGAACACCTTCGGTGTGACGAATGTCTGAAGCCCTTATACCATCACGCCAATTCATTGGCCAAATAGCGCTTAGCACCGCCCCCAATGCGCACGTAGGTGAGCTATATCAGCATGCTGCGCGCTATTTTCATCAGATTTCCACTGATTTACGAAGAAAGCGCTATCAAGGTACGGAACGGCCCAGCATCACAGCATCACGTTCCCCTATTCAGGGAACCAAGGTTACATACGTAACCGAGATGTTCCCTCTCATGAAGAAGCCACTGCTCTTGTAGAATGAGCACGCACCCCAAGAGGCGAAGTCAAGCCACGCGCCTCATAGGCCAAAGAGATAGCCTCCACTATCCAGTGTGACATCCGCTGTTTAGTGACAGCAGAACCTCTGCTCTTACCACCAAAACACACGAACAACTGATCAGATCTACGCCACTGAGCCGTGCGGTCAACGTAGATCCTAAGCGCCTTAACCGGACAGAGATTCAGGGCAACTTGACCTTAGGAACATAATCAGGCCTAGGTCGCAAAAAGACTTTAAACAGTCCTGGGGCAAAGTCCATACACGAAGGACTGATGGAGAGAGCCTGCAGATCCCCTACCCTCTTAAGGGAGGATAAAGCCACCAAAAGAACCGTCTTGAGGGTCAAGAGCTTCTCTGACACAGACTCCAACGGTTCAAAAGGATGGCCTTTCAGGCCCTCCAACACAATCGACTAACACGTGATAACCCCTCAACTGGGGTAAGAACTGTTTGAGAACCAGGAGAACCGCAAGCATCTCCAAACGATTTATGTGCCAGCCACGATGTACCTCTGTCCAGACTCCACCGACTGGACGTCCTTGATGGACCGCTCCCCAGTCCATAAGGGACGCGTCCGTAGTGACCGTATTGCGGCGACACAACGTCCCCATCTGGTCTCCCTCCTGAAGGAACTGGGGTCTCATCCACGGGCTTAGAGCACGAAAGCCCTTGCGTGTCACCGTAATTCTGCAAAGCGGATGACAATGAG
>NW_015662108.1:8522-9164 GCF_001515625.1 Sinocyclocheilus rhinocerous
AGAAAGGTCCTGTCCTTCTCCTTAATGTCAGTGAGAGTAAGGCAAAGATGGCGCTCAGCTGACACTAAACCTGCCATGGACCTGCCCACTGCCCGAGCCGTGTGCTTGGTAGCCCTAAGCGCCAAGTCAGTAGCTCGTCTGAGCTCTTTAACGGCCTCTGGGGTCAGGACTTCTCCCTCGTCCAGCTCCTTGAGCACATCTGCCTGATAAGCCTCGAGTACACCCATAGAATGGAGTGTAGCCGCGGCCTGCCCAGCGGTCATGTAAGATTTTCCGATTAAAGCGGAAGTAACCCTACACGGCTTGGACGGCAGCAGAGGGCGTGACTTCCAAGACGGAGCGGAATTTGGCGCGAGATGTGCCGCGAGAGTCTCTTCTACGGCCGGCATCGCCGCATAGCCATGATCCGCCATCTTAGAAACAGTGGCAAAATCAGTGGCAGCGGGATTAGTGATGCGCCGAAAAAGGTTGTTTCCAAGACCTCGAAACCTCGTGGTGGAGGTCTTGGAAGAAGGGGAGAGGCCTACGGGGCTGAGATGGAGTGCTGGACAAAAATCGATCGTCCAGTTTCGACTGGATCTGATTTTGCGCCGGCTCGCTATCCCACTCTAACCCCAGCTTATCCACAGCGCGCGTTACAAC
>NW_015662108.1:9252-9771 GCF_001515625.1 Sinocyclocheilus rhinocerous
TTAAGATGGGGAGGTGCGTTTCTCCTGTCCACTCTGAGGGACTGCACACTTCACCCAATAAATCCTCCGAATCGGAGGCCGCTGTGGACAGCACGTCTTCGTCATACGGCATACAAAAAAACGATTGGTGCAATGCCGAAAAGTTGCTGTGTGACGTTCTGTACCTCTAATAAGTAAAAAAAAAAAAACCTGATCTGACGCTGTATATGACTGATACACTGCAATGATCTGTCGTTAGTCCCGTCCCCCTGCACCGCAACCCAGTTCTGATGGGGTTTACAGTAACCCTCCTTCGCATCGCAATCAAATAAATCTCACTCCCTGATATTTTGTGATGTCATAATCTATTAAAACATGTATTTCATATTATTATACACAATCCCTTACGAAAATTAGCAATGGTATTACTATAGTAAAAGTATAATAGGCTAACCAGGTTTTTTTTTTGGCGTTTTTATTACCAATTGTAGCCAGTTTTACTACAAATACCATGGTTAAACTATGGTTAGTGTAGCAAAA
>NW_015662108.1:10743-13196 GCF_001515625.1 Sinocyclocheilus rhinocerous
AGTGACCGAGTCTCCGAACAGACCGTCACTCGAAATGGGGGCGTCCAGGAGAAAGGTCCTGTCCTTCTCCTTAATGTCAGTGAGAGTAAGGCAAAGATGGCGCTCAGCTGACACTAACCCTGCCATGGACCTGCCCACTGCCCGAGCTGTGTGCTTGGTAGCCCTAAGCGCCAAGTCAGTAGCTCGTCTGAGCTCTTTAACGGCCTCTGGAGTCAGGCCTTCTCCCTCGTCCAGCTCCTTGAGCACATCTGCCTGATAAGCCTGGAGTACACCCATAGAATGGAGTGTAGCCGCGGCCTGCCCAGCGGCCATGTAAGATTTCCCGATCAAAGCGGAAGTAACCCTACATGGCTTGGACGGTAGCAGAGGGCGTGACTTCCAAGACGGAGCGGAATTTGGCGCGAGATGTGCCGCGAGAGTCTCTTCTACGGCCGGCATCGCCGCGTAGCCGTGAGCCGCCATTTTAGAAACCGTGGCGAAATCAGCGGCAGCGGGATTAGTGATACGCGCCGAAAAAGGTTGTTTCCAAGACCTCGAAACCTCGTAGTGGAGGTCTTGGAAAAAGGGGAGAGGCCTACGGGGCTGAGACGGAGTGCGGCTGGACAAAAATCGATCGTCCAGTTTCGACTGGATCTGATTTTGCGCCGGCTCGCTATCCCACTCTAACCCCAACTTATCCACAGCGCGCGTTACAACGTCTAATAGTTCGCTTTAAGATGGGGAGGTGCGTTTCTCCTGTCCACTCAGAGGGACTGCACACTTCACCCAATAAATCCTCCGAATCGGAGGCCGCTGTGGACAGCACGTCTTCGTCATACGGTATACAATGTTATCTTTATTTTAAGGCATGTATTTGTGAAAATTATTAGGCAGCCGCAGCACACAGCACATAGAATAACGCTGCGCATTTCAAGGCACTTCAGTGGACCTTAATGTTACCTGTTTTGTCAATGTAAAAAAAAAACTTTTAATATATCAATAAGAAAGTGAGCCGCAGGTGGCTGACGCTCTACTTCCCTAGCCCTGCGCGGGATGAGCTGACGTAACGCGGCGGACTGCTGTTTCTCTGCTCGAAACTTCTCCACGACCGTAGTGACCGAATCTCCGAACAGACCGTCACTCGAAATGGGGGCGTCCAAAAGAAAAGTCCTGTCCTTGTCCTTAATGTCAGTGAGAGTGAGCCAAAGATGGCGCTCAGTCTGATGGCGAACAAGTCTATAAGGCATTCGATATTGTATGTATAACATAAATTCATTTTACATGCATTGAATTTTTTTGGTTTTGGTCATAAATTTGTTAAATTAATAGAGATGTTGAGAAAAATGACTCAGTGGAGTTGTAATTGTAACAAGAAATATCAATAGTTTTAACAAATAAAACTATGTATGGTGCTTTACTTTGAAAATTTGAGTAGCCTAACTTGATATCAATTTGTTGCAAACACGTGTTTTTTACAATTAAATGTTGTATGTATAATATTGAGTAATCTTTACGAGGCTTTTTAGATGTGTGCCTTTTAGAGATCTATTTAAGTAAAATGTACTTAAAAGACGGATTAGTCTGCTAAGGACACGATGCTTGACTGAGGCCATTTTGAATTTTCGGTTCAATGGGTGACTGCGTTTTTCTGCACTGCTATCAACCCAAAGGCACTGAAAAGGTACGAATTAAATCACATATGAGCAGATTAATTGTCAAATGCTTTAAATGTAACAATCAAATCATACTCCTGCATTTAGCCTTGAAGTTAAAGTTGGCTAACTATTTCGCGCCGTTTTTTCGTTTTCTTTATCGACACTTTAAGTAATACTTTTGTTTAAACGTTTTTATCCATTCAGTATTAAGCATGTGAGTTATGTAGTTATGGATTAATTGGGTTTTACGGCTGTAATTTAGTTAGATTATGTGCTCAATGCGCCTACAGCTACATCTTGTATAACGTTACAACTAATACAGTTATTTAACTGTTTTCCTTAATTATCTGTTGAAATAATATGACGTGTCTTTAAACTTCAGGAAAAAAGGTAGTTTCGTATTTAACATACACAAATGACTGAACAGTCGGAGTTAAGTTAGGCAGAGACGTTTCTGTGTCGGAGTTTGATAAGGGTCTGGCTGCAGCCTCGTACTTGCACTCTCAGACTTGCATTCTCAGACTTGCATTCTCAGACACTTAAGCTTCCGCTAGCGACGTCACTTGCAGGCTTTATTTTTTATTTTATTCTATTTTTTATTACTTTTTGTTTGAATCTCTCAACATTTTACAAGTTTCCTCGTGTAGAAAAACATAACACTTAATATGGCGTAATGTATTAAGATGCTATTAAAATTATTAAATTAAATATACAATTTATTAATATAATGAATATGTATATAGTATTTTCCTCCCATACCGCAAAACGTGGCATAATGTGGCATAAAGAACTAAAAAGGCAAAACTCACTATGCATCTC
>NW_015662108.1:13586-18517 GCF_001515625.1 Sinocyclocheilus rhinocerous
GACTTGTTTATGTTATTACACCCTGACCTATAAACTATGACCTGTACAACTTTTTTTGGTAACACTTTAGAATAATGGTCCGTTGTTATCAAGTAACTATGCAGGAAGTAATAGGTAGTACTACATTAACACTTAACTTAATACTATTAACTAATAGAGAAGCAAGATTAACTAAGCAGTAAGTAGTAGCAAAATTTAGGACAAAGGTATTCCTTATTAGATATTTGATAATTACTAAAAAAAACATATCCTCATTGAGAACTGCTTGCGAACTATGACCAATTAATAAAGATTAACCAATTAATTACTAATCACAACAGTAAAAGTGAACAATTGGGTTAAAATTGTTATAAAACTTATAACAACACTTATAAAAAACTTAAAAGTGAACAATTGGGTTCTTTGTGGAAACTAATTTATGAATATGATATCCCCCAAATAAGTCGGCTACAGGTTGAAATTGGGACTACTACTCTTACCAAAGGATGGATGTTCTCTGTTTAATTCAAACAAAAACATAAAATAATAATAAAAATAATTCATTAAAAAATGTTAATAATTAGGAAGTGATTGAATTAATTCACAATTATGAGCTGTAGTGTGTGTCAGTTCAGTATGTCTCCGACTCCAAAAGACCTATACCTTTAGTGACAGTAGGCTGGGGAGGACTTTTCTTGAATATAAATAATGATGTTCTCTTGACAAAAACAATTCACATCCTTAATGAAGGCATCGACTGCATTTATATTGTGTTAAGCACAAAACCGCATATTCCAGATTACAGTGTCTGGTAAAATATCACTATAGTGCCTCACACAAATGTATGTGTCAGATATAAAATATGTTAAATAACTTATTAAATTACTCAGTAATTACTGAGTGGTTAAGGTGTTTTTCACTTTAAAATAATGGTCCAGATCACTAGTAGTTCCTGCAGGCTGACAAGGTAACGCTTGAGTAATTAGTGAGAGGCTAATAATACTTTCATTCTTTCCCATTCACTTTGAAGAGATTTATAATATATACAACTGGAAATATTACATTGTTGCTTTGTGGTACTCTTTCTGTTTAAAGAAGATTTTATGATCGCTGTCAATTACTGCAGTGACGTCGCAGGTAGCGGAGAGTGCAAGTGGCGATTGCAAGTGACATCGTAATTTAGTTTCCTTTTTCTTGTCTTCACCACTTGGCTACTGTTGTAAAATGTTGAGAGATTCAAACAAAAAGTAATCAATAAATAGAACAAAATAAAAAAATAAAAGACTGCAAGTGACGTCGCTAGCGGAAGCGCAAGTGTCTGAGAGTGCAAGTCTGAAAATGCAAGTCTGAGAGTGCAAGTGCAAGGCTGCAGCTAGACCCTCTTGCGGAGTTTGGATATGGGAGTTTGGGGAAAGTGCCCTGCGGTAATCGCTTTATTTTTCTTTCATTTTAAGTAGTTTGACATCAGCATTGAGCTCATTTGTGACTCCGTCATAAATCTTCTCCGTCAGAGGCCAGCGGCACCGAAAAAGGTTAAGAAATACATTAAATATGAGCGGATTAGTGCTTTAATGTCACAAAAGATGCCATGACTAATATAACGTTAACATTACATGTCTGTTTTATTAGTTGGTTTGCATAAATTACCCTTGAATTGTATACCTTAATCACCGTTTTTCATTATGCAGCTCCTCAGTGATTTAAAGTTACTGATTGTGTAAAAGTACTTGTGTATTTTATGTAATTATGCGTTGAAATTATATGAAATATGTCTTTAAACGTTTGGAAAAAAAGTTTATCCTAAAGCATTTATATAAATGACTGCGTTGAATTTAGCTAAGACAGGTGTTTGGGGAACATGCCATGCGTTAATCGCTACTTTTTTTGCTGTAATTTTAAGGAGTTTGACGTCAAAATTGAGCTCTCATTATGACTGGGGCACTACTGAACTATTGTCATGTGAGGAGCAAGGGACAAGACTAAAATCTTCTCCATCAGAGACCAACTGCACTGAAAAATGTAAGAATCACATTAAATACGACCACATTGATGCTGGAAAGTTGTAAAGGCACTATTGTAATGGGGTATAAATGAAATATATTTGCTATGTTCCTACTTCTTACCAGTTAACATTTAGTTTACAAGTGTTTACAAGTTAGTGGACAAAGTTGTTTTAGAATATAATAATAATAATAATAATAATAATAGAATAGAATAATAATAGTCAAGTCATGTCACCTTTATTTATATAGCGCTTTTAACAATACAGATTGTGTCAAAGCAACTGTACAACATTAATTAGGAAAATAGTGTGTCAATAATGCAAAGTGACCATAGTAAACACAAATTTTTCAGTTAAAGGCAGTTCATCATTGAATTCAGTGATGTCATCATCCAGCTCAGTTCAGTTTAAATAGTATCTGTGCAATCAAGCCGATGATATCGCTGGAAATTAAGTGTCCCCAACTAAGCAAGCCAGAGGCGACAGCGGCAAGGAACCAAAACTCCATCGGACAGGTGTTAATCATTATTCACTTGACCTCCTTATCACCGCTCGTCTCCAAACTCGCTCTCCCGCTGCAGCCTTTCGCCTTCCCCCGCCCCCCTCGCCACATACCTCCACCGCCCGACTCAGACTGAGGGCGCCTAGAGAGTAAGTCGGCCACCGCCATCTGGGCCCCTGGCCTGTGGACCACCTTGAACTTAAAAGGCTGTAAAGCCAGATACCAATGGGTGATCCGCGCGTTGGTATCCTTCATACGGTGGAGCCACTGGAGGGGTGCGTGGTCCGAACAGAGGGTGAATTCCCGTCCCAGGAGGTAATAACGGAGCGTGAGGACGGCCCACCGGATCGCCAAACACTCCTTTTCAATGGTGCTGTATCTGGCCTCTCTCTTTGAGAGCTTTCGACTCAGATACAGCACCGGCCGCTCCTCTCCTCCGACCACCTGGGACAGGACTGCACCCAGCCCCCTGTCCGACGCGTCTGTCTGCAACAAGAAAGGGAGATCAAAGTTAGGAGAGTGTAAGAGCGGCCCGGCACAGGGCAGCCTTTACACCTTGGTTAGGGCCTGTTGGCACAGCTCTGCCGACTGGACCAGATCTGGTGCTTCCTTTTTAGTGCGATCAGTCAGCGGGCTGGTGAGCTCCGAATAATTAGGAATAAACTTTCTATATTATCCCGCCAGCCCCAGGAACTGTCTCACCTCCTTTTTGGTCTTGGGACTTGGGCAAGCCGCAATTGCAGCCGTCTTGTCAATTTGGGAACGCACCTGCCCATGGCCCAAGTGGAAGCCCAGATACCGTACCTCCACCCGCCCAATTGCACACTTCCGCGGGTTCGCCGTGAGTCCAGCCACCCTCAGGGATCTCAGGACCGCGCGCAGATGTTCCATATGCCGCTGCCAATCATTACTGTGTATAATGAATGATGTCATCGAGATAGGCAGTGGCGTACGCGCTATGTGGCCGGAGGATCTTGTCCATGAGACGCTGAAAGGTGGCGGGAGCCCCGAACAAGCCGAACGGAAGAGTAACAAATTGGTGTAACCCGAACAGCGTGGTGAAGGCTGTTTTTTCCTTGGATAATGGTGACAAGGGGATCTGCCAATACCCTTTCGTTAAAACCAGTGTCGAATAAAAGCGAGCCGAACCTAACCGATCAAGCAGCTCGTCAACTCAGGGCATTGGATAAGCGTCAAATTTCGACATTGCATTCACCTTTCTGTAATCCACACAGAAACGGACGGAGCCGTCCGTTTTAGGCACTAAAACTATCGGGCTTGCTTGGATTGGTTTTGACAGCCGCTTCCGGTCCGAGATCTTCCTCTGCCAAAACGGCCGCTGCTAACCCAACCGAGGTCACCTCATTCCAACGTTTTAAAAGATTGAGATGATAAATTTGACATGAATTACCCCTGTTCGTTCACCTTACCTCATAATCGAGACCCCCCCCTCGCCGTGTAACCACAAAAGGTCCTTGCCACTTCGCGAGTAATTTAGAACTAGACGTTGGAAGTAATACAAGCACTTTCTCTCCCGGTGTAAATTGCCGCGCTCGCGTACCCCTGTTGTACAGCCGACTTTGTCTGTCCTGCGCCTGGAGCAAATTCTCCATTGACAGCCGCCCCAGAGTGTGGAGTTTTGCTCGGAGGTCCAGGACATACTGAATTTCACTACGGCTGTTTGAAGGCCCCTCCTCCCAAGCCTCTCTAATGACGTCAAGCACACCGCGGGGCTGACGACCATAGAGAAGCTCGAATGGGGAAAACCCCGTGGAGGCTTGTGGAACCTCCCGCACCGCGAACAACAGGGGCTCGAGCCATTCACACAAAACCCCCAATAATTGCGTAAACGCTGGCCAATCTGTCCCCAAAATCAGTGGATGCCTAAGATGGGAATTAACCGCCACCTTCATTCTATGCGATTTCCCCCGAAACTGAATACTAACAGCTACTAACGGGTAGTCCACCACATCCCCGTGCACACACCTCACCCTAACCTTGCGGCTCGTATCCAACGCCCTTTGTTGCATCAGGCTTTGATGAATGGAGGTTTGGTTACAGCCTGAATCCACCAAAGCCTGATATGTACCCCACTTGATACTCACAGGTATTTGGTACAGCCCGGTTTGATTGGGGGCAGCCGCCGGGGAGTCGGGAACCCGGATCAACGCTCCCACCTCCATCATTGGACACCGGTCCAAAAAATGACCCGGGTCCCCGCATCTCCAGCAGGCCGGCCCAGGCCTTCCCGCCGCCCCAGCGGCAGAAGGATGGCCAAGAGATTGGCGGAGAGAGGAGAAAGGCGGCGATGGTACGGCGGCTCCTGCGCTCTCCGCTACGCCCCCTCGTGCCCCTGGTCTGGTACCCTGGAAGACCCCACCCCGCTGTGGGGTTCGTGGGGGCGCATTACTACGCGACCTGGGAGTAGGAATAGGGCGAGAGAGAGAC
>NW_015662108.1:18671-20454 GCF_001515625.1 Sinocyclocheilus rhinocerous
AAGCGCACCGGCCATTGGGTGCGCGCCCAGCCGCACGCCTCCGCTGTTCTCTCGAAGAGGTCCACGAACGCCTCCAGGTCATCCTGCGGACCCATCTTCATCAGTGGGACGTGGGCGATGGAGGGGGCCGCTACTGGGGCGACCTCCCGGCCAAGCAAGCTCCGGAGGACCCGCCGGTCCTCATCCTGCGCCTGGACCAACAGGCGGAACGATCCTCCTGCTCCAATTTGAGGTCTATCAGCGCCTGATGTTGGGTTTGGTGAAGCCCGGCGAGCGACTTCACGAGCTCCGCAAGCGGCGTTGGCTGAGCTGGCTGCATGGCGGCGTGCCGGCTTCCTCGTCCCGAGTTTCGGCACCAGTGTAGCAATGTTTTCAGTTGGCTTTGATGCTTTCAAAAGTTCATAATCGAGCAGTTTTTAATTCAAATTTTCTGAAGAGCCATGATTGCTTTATATGATAAACAGTTTGAATTTAGCATTTTATTCAGATATATAAACGCTGATCAGTGAACATAAACCGAAGTACTTGCTTGACACATAAGAACAAACCTCACTGGTTCTTGCAGAAGCTCAAACGTGCTCCGTCACACAAGAATAAACCGCATTGGTTCTCACACATCGAGTAAGAATGCTTGAGCTTCCGTTTGCCATAACTGATCTGCTTTATGTTTATATGTGAATAAAAGCTAAGTTAGATCTGATCGTCATATAAAGTGATTGAGTCTCTTCAGAAAATTTTGACTAAACTGCTCAATTCTTATAGATTAGTTTTACGATTTTTTTTATTAACTTTTTGAAGCGTCAAAGTGGTCCTTGCATAAACTGTCAAAGGAGGGACAGACACCTCTCAGATTTCATTAAAAAAATAACTTCATCTGTGTTCTGAAGATGAACAAAAGTTCATCATCAAAAACAACATTAGGGTGAGTAAATGATGACAGAATTTTCTTTTTTGGGTGAACTAACCCAAATGAAGTGTGCTCAGCTTGTAGCAGTAAGTGTTAAGATATTGTGGACTGCAGAACATACATTTTAAGTTTCAAAGTTTACTCTGTAAAACGCTATTGAATGCCATTCATTTTTATTTGCTAATGCAATGTTTTTCATTGAATTTGATATTTTAACAATGTTCAAAACATTATATACACTGTTTTAAATAGTTCAAGTATTATTCTGAGTCCATCTTATAAACTAGGTGTTTTTATTGTCATTTTTGTGTGTGTGTGTGTGTGTGTGTGTGTGTTTTCTCTCTCCATGAAGCCTGTAAACAGCTTTATGTAAAGGTGAATACATTCATCTGAAAAGGATGTGTGGTAACACTTTAGAATTAGGGAACACATTCACTATTAACTAGGAGTTTTCCCTCAATAAAATTAATAGTAAGGTTTTTGTTAAGTTTAGGTATGAGGTTGTTAATATGTTAATACATTAATATGTGCTTTATAAGTACTAATAAGCAGTCAATATGCTAGCAATATGCATGCTAATAAGCAAGATAATAGTGAGAATTGGTCTCTAAACTAAAGTGTTACCAGTAGTGTTAATGATAATCTGTAATTTGCATTGTTGCTTGCCTAAAATAAAATCTATAGATATAAAACAGTTGAAGCATATAACAATGTTTAAACGTTAAACCTAGATAAATGTGCGCTATATCCAATAGTTTTGAGTGGAAGCTGAAGCACGCTTTGCAGGACATGGAGGCGCCAGCGCGATCACTTGCATTTTTTTCAGTGGATACGCCGTCGTTTTTGCTCATAAAGGTAAGAGTAATACATCATTCG
>NW_015662108.1:20920-23499 GCF_001515625.1 Sinocyclocheilus rhinocerous
TAGTTTATTAGTAAATAATTCAAATATCTCCTTACTATTTCCCCCTGACACATTTACGGTAATTACTTTTGCCGGTGCTTTGCGGCAAACTTAAGCCTATTGCTTGCATTTGAATGCAGAACTGTTCAGCTGCGCTGACGGCACGCACCATACATACTGCTGCTGCGGGACACTAAACACCGTCGAGCTGCTCTTGATAGTCGCGGTAGCATGGTCTCCTGTTGTTTCCATCAGCACGGCAATTTTTTCATCACTAATTGATGGATATCTAAAATATAAAAATAAGGAGAAGCCTAAAACAAGCCCGATGCCCGGCCGCGTCTGAACTATGACGTGAAAATTGGCCCGAAGCCCGGCCCTAGGGGCGTAAAAAAGTCGGGCCCATCGGGCCCGGGCTGAAATGCAGGGCTCTATATTTTGAATGTTTTCTTCCTTCCTCTAACCATTTCTTTCTTGATCTTATGAAAGCACCCTTTGCTTTATATTCATATATTTTATCTAAATCTAATTGTAGTTGGTGAAAATTGCCCGGAGCCCCGGCCCTAGGGGCGTAAAAAAGTCGGGCCCATCGGGCCCGGGCTGAAATGCAGGGCTCTATATTTTGAATGTTTTCTTCCTTCCTCTAACCATTTCTTTCTTGATCTTATGAAAGCACCCTTTGCTTTATATTCATATATTTTATCTAAATCTAATTGTAGTTGTAGTAATTTATTTTTCTTTTCTTGATCTATATTATAATTTCCAGAAAGGCTTATAATTTCGCGTATAATTTTTTCTTAATTTACTTGTCTATGTTTTGCTATTTCTTTTCCTCTCCTTATGGCTAAAGTTCTGATTTTATACTTCATGAATTCCCAGTTTGCACCAAAAGAGTTTTGCCTCCTTCCAGGAATCTATGATAACCTTTTTTGCTTAATCTCTAAACTGCACATCTGTCAATATATTCTGGTTCATTTCCAATACGTAAAAGTTTTTACATCTTTGGATTTAGTTGTATTTAATGAGAGAAAAGGCTTAAGTGTAGATCCCCCATACACGGTTTTGCTGAAAGACGGAACTGATGTCATTGTAGAAAGGCGGAGTTGAACTGTTTGGCTGCTGAGAGTGGTGGAACTATGATGTCACTTTTTAGGCAAAAACCCGGAAGCAAGTTTTTTAGCACTTCTGGTTCCATGTCCCAGAGACAATGGGTTTTTTGAAAGGGATTTTGGTCAAATCCCTAAAATAAGGTCCGTGGTTCACACAGGCTCAAGATACTTTCACATTTTATTCTACGACATAAAACACCAGTTACACCCCACTCGTAATTCTTTTAAACTGTTTCGTTTCTTAAAAAAGACGGTTGCTAACAAGTTGCTAAATGGGACTACAGGCGCTGTCGGAGACATTAAAAGTCATCATGCCGAACAGTTTATCAATTTACAGTATTTTCCAGTCGTAGTATAATTTGTAATTGTAGAATAACCAATTAATAGTTTCCCGCATTTTATATTGTTGGTCGACGATGTTTTTTTGTTTTGCCCTGAAATGCAACACAAGTCTTCAGATGGAAGATGCTCATTTTATCGCTTTCCTACTGATGCTTTGGGTTTGTAAGGTAAACTCATAATATTATGATTATTCCATGTAAACACCACATTTAATGGCTTAGTCATGGTGACAGTGAAACTTTAACGATGCATAGTGCTTAAAGCCACGTTAAATTTAAATGTAAATCTCAATATATTAGAATGTCGTGGAAAAGTTCATTTATTTCAGTAATTCAACTCAAATTGTGAAACTCGTGTATTAAATAAATTCAATGCACAGTGTGCATTGAATTTATTTAATACACGAGTTTCACAATTTCAGTTGAATTACTGAAATAAATGAACTTTTCCATGACATTCTAATTTATTGAGATGCACCTGTAGATTTAGGATTTTCTAGAAGCAAGGATAAAATAACATTTTGTGTTACTTACCCACCCTAAAAAAGCTGAAATGTGGTACTTTATTGACTAAAATAAGTTTAATCTTACCATATCCAAAAACTCGCTCACTCTGCTGTTATTTAATAGATTAAATGCACTAGAATTTTATTGAATAGTTCGTGGAGACACGTTTTTAATTAAAATATTCATATTAATCAAGGATTTATTGACTTTTAATGCACCTTATTTCGAAATGTACAGAAATACGTGCTTTCATATGTCCTTTAATTATGGTTATTTCATTTATTCACTATACTATTTATTATTAATGTCTCATTTCAGTTTTAGTTTGGCTCTAGTTTTGTATTTATTCCAGTTTATATTAAAAGGTTCATGTAGTGTGGATTAAAATTCATATACGGAGTAAATCCTTTTCACTGAACACGTTAAAAATAAGTTTGAAAAAATTGTGGGAATCGTGGTGGTGGTGGTGATGCTGAAGGCGAGCAACCGTGGTGCTGTAGTTCGTTTATAGCCTAAGTTTAGCTTTTAATTTCTGGCGCTTTTATTTAGGCTTTAAAATTCATCAAAGTTATATTATTTTGTGAAGATTATCTTGATGGACAAAACGTGTAAGTTTCATGAACTATGGTTGAACACAGAGCTT
>NW_015662108.1:23581-23764 GCF_001515625.1 Sinocyclocheilus rhinocerous
ATAATCCAAAAGCCTATGGAAAAATCCTTCCTATAGGCTGTCGAGGGAACCAGTGTCATGCTAACAGCCGATCCGCCTACAAAGTGACGTCATAGTTCCCTCACTCTATAGACTGTCTGCTACGTAGTGACGTCAAAGGCGACCACACAGGGTTAAATAAACCATTGTTTTTGTTAGGTAAAA
>NW_015662109.1:0-835 GCF_001515625.1 Sinocyclocheilus rhinocerous
CCTCCAGATCCTCCCTGTCGCCCTGGCTCTGAGGCTCTCCATCTCCACCCTGAGCTCCAATCCCACCTGCTCCGTCGCTGTCAGTTGGCCCCCTGGAGTCGTCAGCCCTTCCTCCACCATGGCTCCACCCTCCATCGCCTCCACTGTGTGCCACATTCCTGGCTGCGGTGTGGGTCCCGCCTGGCTCCTCCTGCTCCAGCTTCCTCCTGTCTTCTCCCTGGCTCCTCCATCTGATCCGCCTTGTCTCTTCCTGTCTTCTCCCTCTGTCTGATCTGCCTTGGTTCCTCCTGATTCCTCCGTGGCTCCTCCCTCCATCGTCGCCACCCTGGTATTCTGTCTGCCTTCCTGCCTGCCCTTCGCTACTGCCTTGTCCCCACCCCAAACCCCCTCCCTCCCACCATCCTGCCATGGGGTGAGGTCACGCGTTCGGGGAGGAGGGCATACTGTCACCATTATGAACTTTTTGATGTGTTTCTTTCGTTTCCTGTTTAGTTTTGTTCCTTTGTCCTAGTTTCTGTCTCCCCTTAATTAATAAAGTTAAAATGTAAACATAATTTGTTTTTTTTTTGTTTGTTTTTTGGGGGGGGGTCATGATGTGGAATAACATGCTTTTTCAATAAACAAAGTTATATATAGCCGTCATCAAATTAATCAGAAAAATAATTATAATTACTAGTTGCAGCTTAAACAAAACAAACCATTCACTGACATCTTTGGATTTATTAAAGACCGTTTACCTTCATCTTTGTCTTTGTGCGCGTTCTTTGACATTGTAGTGTGACACTTAGTCCTGGGCGGTATACCGGTTCATACCGAATACCTGTGTTTATTTTTG
>NW_015662110.1:0-148 GCF_001515625.1 Sinocyclocheilus rhinocerous
ATTTTTTGTTCGTTAATATGTAAGTTTTTTTTAAGTAACGGCCAGTGGCAGACAGTGAACTGATCATAGCCTATATGTTTGGTCAATTTAGCCTTCTCAAATCATCACGACTTGCCTAAAATAAAATCTATATATAAAACAGTTCAAG
>NW_015662110.1:411-538 GCF_001515625.1 Sinocyclocheilus rhinocerous
TGCACTCACAATATCAACAAAACGTTGTGCTTTTATAAAATAAAGAAAACAAACGCTACCATCTCGGGCTTGAACAGGAGCTCTTCACAATGATGAACCTAAACTCCGCGAATTGCCTCACAGACAT
>NW_015662111.1:0-573 GCF_001515625.1 Sinocyclocheilus rhinocerous
CAACAGACAATATACAAGACAGCAATAATATACACAATGACCTGATGACCACAATGACCTGAAGGATATGTGTGTTCATTCACAGAAAGGTTTTTCTATGAATTAATTATAGAAGAGTTCATTTTGCTGTGCATTATATGTGTCTTTCCTATGGAAAATGTACATTGTATAAATGTACAACATGCCATTAGGTCGTAAAGTCTATCTGGTCTAGCAAAGGTGTCATGGTTTGCTATAGTAACCAGGGTCCTGGGCCTCGTTCACAGACATCTTGGCACCCAGTATGTTTATTGGGTGAGGGGTCTGTGAATGTTTGTTAATCTAATGAATAATTGATTTGTTAAATCAAATGAAAAATGGTGTGTCTGACTGGTCCAGATGCTACAAATATCCCCCCTTTCGAACGTTGTTGTCCGTAGAATAGACAACAGCGAGCGACGTCAAAGGTGCCTGACATCAATCAGACACGCACCTGCCACTCACGGCTGGGAGACAGTGGTGGCTCTCTGGCTGTTGGTGCCTCCAGGAGTGGTTGTGGTGCCGTGGTGGATGCTGTCAGGTGGTGCGCTGTGG
>NW_015662111.1:647-1549 GCF_001515625.1 Sinocyclocheilus rhinocerous
GCTGTGGTGATGTAGGCTGTAGCAAGGTGCGGGTCCTCGAGCTTATGCAGCAGGTGTCGAGGCTGTGTCACCTGTCATCCTGAAGTGAGTTGGTCTGGGTAAGATTGTTTGTCGATGTTGTTAGCCAGTAGGCTATCCGTGGTACCCGCGGTGTGGAACAGCCGGGTTAGTCTCTCACCGGTGAGAGTGCAGGTGGTTCCTGGGTCGCAGGGAATTATTATGTAGATTTTCTAGTGTGCAGAGAGTTTCAGACTGACCTAGTGATGGTGGCAGGAGGGCAGCAGGTGGTTGTTAGCCCTCTGTGTAGCTCGCACATCACTAGAAATCTGATGTTTGCGGTGTCGCTTTGCTCTTGAAGCGGCACCGACTTGAGCTTGCGTGAGTTGTGTTGGTAGAGGTTTCGCTGTTGGGCATGTGGGCCCGTTGCTCCATCCAACGTTGTCTGGCTGCTTCTGGGGTGTCGACCGGTTTCAAGGGATGCTCCTCCCTTGGAGGGGTCTGATGCTGTGTTGCGTCAGGCAAGGAGTCAGAAGTTTGTCCTTCTCAGTACTCCTTAGTTGAGTTTTGTTCAAGGAGCTCTTTTGCAAGTGCCAGCAGCTCCTGTAACTCAGAAGTAGGCGTGTCCAGCTGTCCTTGTGTAGCCTCCGTTCGACACCTGTGTGAAGGGTGTGGAGGAGGATGTTGTGGTGGACTGCTGTTGGACATACCGTGGTGTTCGCAGGATGAGGATGGCCTTTTCCATGGCTTCTCCCTGTGGTTGGTCTGGAACCTGGGTCTGTTGCCATGGTGACGGCTCTGTCCTCCACTGGCTAGTGGCATCTGTAGAAGGGCCTTGCATTGTGGCAATGCTGGGTGCTTTCTGGTGCCTGCTTTGGATTCTGGGATGTGCAGTTCAGAATCAG
>NW_015662112.1:0-539 GCF_001515625.1 Sinocyclocheilus rhinocerous
TGAAAGATGTTTCTAACAAGTGAAATGAAATGTTATTTGCAATGCCGAAAGACAGATTTCATTGTATTAGGACTTTTATGCTCATGAAGTTATGTTAGAGCTTCTAAGCACAAGAAGCTTAGTTTAGTGCTTCTGTGAACAGTAACACTATGTTAGTGCAACTAAGCACTGTTAGTGCTTCCTAGTGAAAAAGACATTGATTGTGGAATGGATTCCAGAATATTTCCAGATTTTTCATTTCAAGGCCATGTGACCTGACCACCTGTTGACTGCTTCTTTGTAATCTCCAGGGCCTCCTCTACGATATGACATAATGTTTTGGCCTTTCGGATAAATGGTCAGCTCTTGAAAATTCATCAAATTTGCAAAAATCTCTTGCAATACCAGCATCTACCTGGGCGCTCTCGCTCCACGGATACAATTTGGAACTTGGACATACATTTTGGAAATTATCCCTAGAATATAGAATGCAGTAGAACATAGAGCTGGTCAGCCTGGTCTTGGGATCTTCATCCGTGAAGATGATAGAGAGGAAATGT
>NW_015662113.1:0-583 GCF_001515625.1 Sinocyclocheilus rhinocerous
ATGCTGAAGCTTATAGGCGTTCATTATTTTCACTCAATTTAATTATTTTTTTAGCACCCCCTCTGAACTTTTAACGTTTGCAATGCTGTGTGTGCGTGAGGCGCTAGCGCGATCGAACAGCGGAAACAAACAAAAAAATATTCCGTCATCTTTGGTCATACAGATCATTCGAAACTGCAATGCGTTTACTTTATTTCTGTCATCTCGGTTTCCTTTCCGTGGACTTTCGTAGAGCGCCGCGTCAACCAAATCTTTTCTCCGTGGACTTTCGTAGAGCGCAAATAGCCTAAGAACCAAACTCAGCAGCATATCTCTCAGTCTTTTCCTTTCGTTTTGTTAATCTGTTAATTAGGCTATTTAAGTCAAATATTTTGCATATTCATTAATTTTACATATAGACTATGATTTAACAAAAACAGATTTTGTTATTTTTAGTTAAACTTAATTTTTGTTACTTGTCTGCGCTCGTCCGCCGTATTTTTTCCTCTTCTCCGACCCGCAGCTGTCTCCGATAGCTTAGTGTTAGTGGCACCAGTCCAGGTGTTTCCAGGTTTTACTCGTGCTATTTCTCCATGTTGAGAGT
>NW_015662113.1:783-888 GCF_001515625.1 Sinocyclocheilus rhinocerous
TTGCGGTGTTAGTAAATTCACCACTTAATTTTGAGTTAAAATATGTTGTTGTAACTTAACTTACTGAGATTGTAACGAGTAATAATATTACCCAAATGTTATTAG
>NW_015662114.1:0-530 GCF_001515625.1 Sinocyclocheilus rhinocerous
ATGCAATTTATATGTTTGAAAACTGCCAAACTGACCCCAAACCAGGCCAAATTTTGTCCATCTGCCAAAGCCAATTTTTACCACGCACAATCAAATTCAAAACCGCCCAATAGTGATGGGAAGTTTTGGATCATTTTACCGACTCGGACCTTTAAGTCCCGTTCAGCAAAATGAACGAATCTTTTTTCGAGTCATTTCGTTCATTTTAACAAAATATAATTAAAATGTTATGTGTTACTTCCCTAATATGTCTACTACTTACGCAAACGTTGATCACACTACAAACAATACAAAACTGCTATAAGAAACAGAAAAGATTAATTCATTGTTTACCTGAGTCTTCAGTCTATGATTAGCTCACCACCTCTTATCTGACAAATCTTCGGGTTTGGGTTTATGGGTCTGTCACGTGATGAACGACCGACTCGAAAAACCCGAAGACTCGAGATGAACTAATCAATTCTCTTTCCGGCTCAGACTGCATTGGTTAAACTTATGGTCTGTCACGTGATGAACGATCGACTCGAAAA
>NW_015662114.1:930-1051 GCF_001515625.1 Sinocyclocheilus rhinocerous
AACATAAAACCATGTCTGCATTTGTGATCGGAGAAATAACAAACAACAAGCGCTACTCCACACACTGCTCAAACTAGTGTTTGAATCGTCAGTGGCAAATTCTTTAAATATAAAAAAACGT
>NW_015662115.1:0-958 GCF_001515625.1 Sinocyclocheilus rhinocerous
TCTTTCTATTATCTATTGAAACCCACAATAATATTTAAAATATTAACAAGCTTAACCCTCATCCGTCCCTCTGGTCATTTTGACCCGAAACTCATTTTTAAAGATTTTTTTTTTTAATTGATCGTTGATTGTTATGGTATGAGACTTTGTTACTTTTGTCACACTTGAACCGGGAATACACACAAAAAAATTTTGAGTGAATTCGAGCAGTTTAAGTGGGTGTTATATAAAAAGTATCAAAAGTGTCCATCGCGGGTCATTTTGACCCGCCACTGGAAAAGCATGGAATTTAGGAAAAAACTGCTGATTTTTTTTATTTAATTTTGTCACACTTGAGCATGGAGCACACACACAAAAAAATTTGAGTCGATTCGAGGATTCTATGTCGGTGTAATAAAAAAAGTAACAAAAGTTTCCCTCGCGGGTCATTTTGATCCGGCCATAGGAATGAATGGAATGTCCGAAAAAAAAAGCTTTTTTTTATTTATTTGATTTATTTTTTTTTACTATACAAAATCTGACACAATCCAGAAAAGATGCATACCCAAACAAAGGGCTGAGACTGCAGAATGTCCCCAATGCACAAAAAACTCACATACCCACACACACACACACACACACAAACACACACACTCCCATTGAAACACATTATAGCATGTATGATGTTTCTGCTGGGAAATGACTACACACTCCCATTGAAACACATTATATATAGCATGTTGTTTCTGCTGGGAAATGACTTTCATTTTGAATTTTTTTGGCTTAACACAGTTAAATTTGACTGATGGGGTGGAGACCAATGAGTTTGTCATATTTAGATTTTTAAATTTATCTTATGTTTATTACATATTTATGAAACTGTATGAATATGCAAGTGTTTGGATTAAAATTATATAGTTAAAACAAAATATAGTTTTTTTTAAATGTTTTGATATATATCTGAAAGCCTTGAGATATA
>NW_015662116.1:0-526 GCF_001515625.1 Sinocyclocheilus rhinocerous
GGCCTTTTTAACAATGGAGTCAATGTGATTGTCCCACTTCAGGTCTTGAGAGATGATGGTACCCAGGAACCTGAATGACTCTACTGCAGCCACAGTGCTGTTCATGATGGTGAGTGGGGGGAGTGCTGGGGGGTTTCTCCTAAAGTCCACTATCATCTCCACTGTTTTGAGCATATTCAGCTCCAGGTTGTTAAGACTGCACCAGACAGCCAGCTCTTTAACCTCCTGTCTGTCAGACATCCAGCTGCTCAACCTAGCTTCTATATGCAGAGTCATCATCTTCCTGGATGTTGTCTGCAAACTCCAGGAGCTTGACAGAGGGGGCAGTAGAGGTGCAGTTGTTGGTGTACGGGGAGAAAAGCAGTGGGGAGAGCACACATCCATGAGGAGCGCCAGTGCTGATGGTGCAGTTGTTTGACATGAATTTCCCCAGTCTCACTAGCTGTTGCCTATCTGTCAAGAAGGTGGTGATCCATTGACCGATAGAGCTAGGAACAGAGAGCTGGGTTAGTTTGGTCTGGAGGAG
>NW_015662117.1:0-154 GCF_001515625.1 Sinocyclocheilus rhinocerous
CAGTCTCGAGAGACTGATTCCCTTAGTAGACTATTTGGCAGTGTGAAAACTACTGCCAAAAGTGTCTCAGTGGGTCCTGCACACTGTAGTGAGAGGCCACAGAATCCAGTTCGGTTCTCCTCCGCCTCAATTCAACGGGGCCTTTCCCACCCTG
>NW_015662117.1:352-587 GCF_001515625.1 Sinocyclocheilus rhinocerous
CCTATTGAACCGCTCAGTCATGCGACTGAAGTTCAGCACACTCGCACTCAAACAGGTAGTGTCTCAGACCAAGTCCAAGGACTGATGTGTCACGATCAATCGATCTAAAAGACATATCTCCATCCTTCCTCATCATAGGAAGTTTCTGAGGTTTTCTCTCACCCCACACTTTCACGACTCAACCACATCTACGATTGGTTGATATTAGCTCAATCAGAGCGGATGGCAGTTCGAC
>NW_015662118.1:0-665 GCF_001515625.1 Sinocyclocheilus rhinocerous
ATCAATATCAGAGTATCTTGAAATTATTGATTTAACAGGGTAGATACTAGATGGTATGCAACATTTTAAAATGTATTTCTTTAGTTTTGTTATTGATACAATATTTAAAGGGGATTAACCAAGGGTCTTCCAATTAATATTATCAATAATAGAGTTCCAAAATAATTTTCCTCTAGGTGTTATTTTATTTTGTTTTTGGAAAACAGTACAAATATGTTTGTTATTGCATTTTTTATCAATCAGTTCAAGACCGTTTAAAATTAATTTTGGTTTTGTCATTATTGTAGAGTTATAGTGAATATGACTTTTAACAAAGATGAACAAGAGTAAGAGGAATAGCTTTAATGACCGAATTAAATTCCTTAAAATGCACAGGGAAACTGTGGATTTGTATGAATTGTTCATAAGTTAAAAGATTCCCATAATTATCAAACATATTTATAAGATGATTAATATCCCTGTTAAACCAATTCCTTAAAAATTAAAGATTTATTGGCAGTCTTATATTGGCATTATTCCAAATGAAGGAGGTGTGAGGAGAGAAATTGTGTGAGTAGCAAATTGTCCAGGCTAAAAGCACTTGCTGGTGGAATTTGGACAATTTAAGCGGGAGTTTAGAGATATTAAAGTCACAAGTTAACAGAAATTCTAAGCCACCTATTTGG
>NW_015662119.1:0-126 GCF_001515625.1 Sinocyclocheilus rhinocerous
TACATTTTAATATATATTCAAATAGAAAGCAGTTATTTTAAATAGCTTAGTAAAAATATTTCAACATTTTACTGTTTTGCTGTACTTTGGATCAAATAAATGCAGGCTTGGTGAACAGAAGAGACT
>NW_015662119.1:660-807 GCF_001515625.1 Sinocyclocheilus rhinocerous
ACCTCTATGCGAACACACTTGCTTGCCCGAATGCGGGGGACGAATTTACGTGATATTACAAGATATAAAAAATCTACGCCCCTGGGTGACAGTTAAGAGGTTAACAGCAACTTTAAAGATAAACACGTAAATTCATTAATTATAATC
>NW_015662120.1:0-137 GCF_001515625.1 Sinocyclocheilus rhinocerous
CGCGGGGGCGTTCCCTCTTTTCCTCACTTTCCTTCGCTTTTAAATGGCTTAAAAGCAACGTCCGCATTTTACTTTCACTTTCGAATTAGCGGCAGTTCGGCATCAATTGCTTGAATGCAACAACAAAATACAACGTC
>NW_015662120.1:1397-2154 GCF_001515625.1 Sinocyclocheilus rhinocerous
TTTTTTTTTTTATTATATTATATATTATTTTTGTTTACTCTGGTGATTGTCATCACAATTTGAAATCTCTTTAATTGAACTCTTTCTCTCAGACTGTTGGAGTGGTTGCCAGACATTCAGGAGGATGTGGGCCGGATGAAGGAGCAGAGTGTTTTATCACACGCGGGGAGGAGTGTGTCACAGCAGGTGTCTGCACGGTGAGAGACAGCACAAACACAGACTCCGAGAGGACCGTCTGACCAGAAGCTCAATCTCCAAGTCATTTAATATCATGGTAGCAGTATACATCATGATAGTTAGTTACTTATATTACATAACCATGTAGCAATGTATAATATTCTACAGTCTAGTGACTTTAAATAAAATGTTTCATATTTTTAACAGGTCTGCTTGCTATCTTTTCTACAATTTTATTCTCAAGTAAATTTATCTAAAGGATGTTTAAACTTAATCACCGAAATTCCGGCCGCCGAAAATTAAAAGTGAAAAATCTTTTTATATAGATCATATTTTTTAACAAGTCTTACTAAAAAAGCAAAAAAAAAATTATTTTATAAGTCATATGTAAGTACATTTATTACAAGAATGTTTCATCTTAGAATGTTCCAATTCCAATGCCTAATCAATTAAAATTCGCACTCGTTGATTAAAAAGGAGCCTAAAATGCTCAACCCTACTTAATAGACAACATTTTCAAAAATGTAACCGGAAGCTTTTACTTTTCTCTCTCTCTCAGCTTTTCATCTCAGCTGGAATT